>NW_022334963.1:389751-395369 GCF_002776525.5 Piliocolobus tephrosceles
TGAAGAATCTGTGAAGGGATATTTAGTGACGCCCAGAGGCTTGTGGTAAGCAGGGAATCGTCTTCCGATGAAACCTGCAGAGAAACGTTCTGAGCAACTGCTTTGCGATGTGTATTCATCTCATAGAGGTAAAACATTCTTTGGATTGAGCAGCTTCAAATCACTGTTTTTGTGGAATCTGAGGAAGGATATTTGGGAATGATCCTTAGAATATGGAGAAAGAGATATACTCAGGAAAGATCCAGGAGGAAGCTTTCTGTGAAACTGCTCTGTGTCATCTTAATTGCTCTTGCTCAGTTAGCGTCTCTTTTCATTGAGCAGTTTTCCAACCCTGTGTATGTTTAGCATGTGATGGGATATTCGGGAGCACTTTGAGGCTTACGGTGACAAAGGAAATATGTTCAGACCCAAACTGGAGAGAAGCTTTCTGAGGAATGGTTTTGTGACTTTTGCATTTCACTCACAGTGTTATACCTCTCTTCTCATACCACGTCACGGAAACCTTTTTTGAAAAACTGGTACCAGGTTATACTCGGAAGCATGTTGATGCCAATGGTGAAAAGAGAAATAGCCTCAGACAAAAACTGGAAGGAAGCTGTCTAGGAAACGACTCTGTGTTATGTGTAATCATCTCACATAGATAAAGCTTTCTTTACATTACCTAGCTGGGAAACCCTAGTGGACGGATCCAAGAAGGATCATTCGGGAGCCCAATCAGGGCTTTGATGAAAAAGGAATTATCTTCAGATAAAAAATGGGGAGAAGCTTTCTGTTAATCTGCTTTTTGCTATGTTCATACATCTCAGATAGATGAAGCTTCTTTACATAACGCAGCATGGAAACTCCTTCGTGGATGGATCCACAAAGGGATATTTGGGATCACATTTGTGCCTACGGTCAAATAGAAAATAGAGTCAGATAAAAACTGGAGAGAAGCTTTCTGAGAAACTGCTTGGTGATATGTGCATTCCACTCAGGGAGATTTAATGTTCTTCTTATAAGGCACAGTTTGAACACTGTTTCTGTAAAACCAATAGAGTGATATTCAGAGCACATTGAAGACTATGGCAAAAAGTGAAATGTCGTCCAATGAAAAACAGAAAGCAACACTCGAAGAAACTGCTCTCTGACATGCCCATTCTTTTCATAGGGTTAAAGCTTACTCTACATTTCCCAGTTTCAAAGTCGGCCTCTGAGGGTTCTGCAAAGGGATAGTAAGTGGCAACTGGAGGCCTGTGTCGAGCAAAGAAGTCTCCCATCGAAATTTAGAGAGAAGATTTCTGCGCAACTCTTTTTGTGATGTTTGTATTCATTTCACAGAGTTAAATCATTCTTTGGATTGAGCAGTTTGAAATCACTGTTTCTGTGGAATATCAGAAAGGACATTTTGAAACGCTCTATAGAATACCTGAAAAAGAAATAACCTCAGAGAGAAACCAGAAGGAAGCTTTCAGCGAAACTGCTCTGTGTCACGTGAATTCCACTCACTCAGTTAAGATTCCCTTTTCAATGAGCAGTATCATAACACTGTTTTTGTTTAGTCTGTGAAGGGATATTCAGGAGCGATTTGAGGTTTACAGTGAGAAAGGAAACGTCTTCAGAGAGAAACTGGAGAGAAATTTTCTGAGGAGATTCTTTGTGACGTGTGCATTCCACTCACAGAAACATACCTTTCTTCTCATAGAAGATCCTGGAATCCCTGTTGTAGAAAGAGCTACCAAGAGACATTCAGGAGTATAGGGAGGGCTCTGGTGAAAAAGGAAATATCCTCAGACAAAAACTGGAAAGAAGATTTCTGTGAAACTGATTAGTGTTAGATATATTTATTCATCTCACATAGTTAAAACTTTTGTTACATTACGCAGTTTGGAAACTCCATCGTGCACGGATCTGTGAAGGAACTTTCAGGAGCACATTCAGTCCTATGGAGAAAGAGGAGATAACTTCAGATAAAACTGGCTAGAAGCTTTCTGAGGAACCACTTTGTGATGTGTGCATTCCACTAAGGGAGTTATAGCTCCTTTTCACAAGGCAGCATTTGAACACAGTTCATGTGAAACCGAAAAAGTGATATTTCCGAGTGCATTAAGGACTACGATGAATATTATAATATACTGAAATAAAATCGAGGAAGAAGCGTTCCAAAAATCTGCTCTCTGATACGTGCATTCACTTCACAGAGTTAATGCTTACTCTATGTTCCCCAGTTGCGAAACTCTGTCTTTGAAGAATCTGTGAATGGAAATTTAGTGACGCCTGGAGGCTTGTGGTGAGCAAGGAAACGTCTTCTGATGCAACCTGCAGAGAAACTTTCTGAGCTATTGCTCGGTGATGTATGTATTCGTCTCTTAGAGTTAAACCATTCTTTGGACTGAGCAGCTTGAAATCACTGTTTTTGTGGCATCTCAGGAAGGACATTTGGGAACGATCCTTAAATATGGAGAAAGAAATATTCTCAGGTAAAATCCAGAAGGATGCTTTCTGTAAAACTTCTCTGTGTCGTCTTAATTCCTCTCGTTCCATTAAGCCTCTCTTTTCATTTAGCAGTTTTCTAACCCTGTGTATGTTTAGCTTGTGATGGGTTATTCGGGGGCACTTTGATGTTTACGATGAAAAAGGAAATATTTTGTGACTGCAACTGGAGATAAGCTTCCTGAGGAACTACTTTGTGATGTGTGCATTGCACTCAGCATGTTACAACTCTCTTCTCATACAGCGTCGGGGAAAGCCTTTTGGAGAAACAGGTACCAAGTGATATTCGGGAGCATGTTGAAGCCGATGATGAAAAGGGAAATAGCCTCAGACAAAAACTGGAAAGAAGCTTTCTAGGAAACTACTCAGTGATGTGTGTAATCATCTCACATAGATAAAGCTTACTTTAGATTACACACCTTGGAAAATGTCATGGACGGAATCACAGAGGGACCATTGGTAGCACCTTCAGGACTATGATGAAAAAGGATATTACTTCAGATAAAAACTGGAAAGAAGCTTTCTGTGAAACTGCTTTTTCTATGTTTATTCACCTCACATAGATGAAGGTTTCTTTACATTACACTGCCTGGAAACTCCCGCATGGATGGATCCACAAAGGGATATTTGGGATCACATTCGGGCCTATGGTGACATAGGAAATATAGTCAGATTTACTGGAGAGAAGCTTTCTGAGAAAATGCTTGGTGGCATGAGCATTCCACTCAGGGAGTAATAATTTTCTTCCCAGAAGGCACCCTTGGAACACTGTTCCTGTAAACCAAAAGAGTGATATTCAGAGCACATTGAGGACTATGGCAAAAATGAAATGATGTCCAATAAAAAACAGAAAGAACCACTCGAATGAACTGCTCTGGTGGAAAGGGAAATAGCCTCAGACCAAAAGTAGAAGGAAGTTTTCTAGGAAGCTACTCTGTGATATTTGTAATCATCCCACATAGTTAAAGCTTTCTTTATATAACACAGCTTGGAAACTGTCAAGGACGGATCCACGAAGGGACTTTCAATAGCACATTCACGACTATGGTGAAAAAGGAAATATCTTCAGATAAAAATTGGAAAGTGTCTTGGGGGTGGAGCAAGATGGTCGTATAGGAAGAGGTCCAGTCTCCAACTCCCAGCGCGAATGAAACAGAAGACCCGTGATTTCTGCATTTTCATCTGAGGTACTGGGGTCATCTCACTAGGGAGTGCCAGACAATCAGTGCTGGCCAGCTGCTGCAGCCTGACCAGCGAGAGTTGAAGCAGGGGGAGGCATTGCCTCACCTGGGAAGCACAAGGGGGAAGGGAATACCTTTTCCTAGTTGGGGAACTGAGACACACAACACCTGGAAAAACGGGTAACTCCCACCCCAAAACTACACTTTAAGCAAACGGGCACACCAGAATATATTCCACACCGGGCTGGGAGGGTTCCACACCCACGGAGCCTCCCTCATTGCTAACACAGCAGTCTGCGATCTAACCGCAAGGCAGGAGTGAGGCTGGGGGAGGGGCGGCCGCCATTGCTGAGGCTTAAGTAGGTAAACAAAGCCGCTGGGAAGCTCGATCTGGTTGGAGCTCACAGCAGCTCAAGGAAACCTGCCTGTCTCTGTAGACTCCACCCTGGGGACAGGGCAAAGGTAAATAACAACAACAAAAAAAGCAGCAGAAATCCGTGCAGATGCAAACGACTCTGTCTGACAGCTTTGAAGAGAGCAGTGGATCTCACAACACGGAGGTTGAGGTCTGAGAAGGGACAGCCTGCCTGCTCAAGTTGGTCCCTGACCCCTGAGTAGCCTAACTGGGAGACATCCCCCACTAGGGGCAGTCTGACAACCCACACCTCACAGGGTGGAGTACACCCCTGAGAGGAAGCTTCCAAAGTAAGAATCAGACAGGTACACCCGCTGTTCAGCAATATTCTATCTTCTGAAACCTCTGCTGCTGATACCCACGCAAACAGGGTCTGGAGTGGACCTCAAGCAATCTCCAATAGACCTACAGCTGAGGGTCCTGACTGTTAGAAGGAAAACTATCAAACAGGAAGGACACCTATACCAAAACCCCATCAGTACTTCACCATCATCAAAGACTAGAGGCAGATAAAACCACAAAGATGGGGAAAAAGCAGGGCAGAAAAGCTGAAAATTCAAAAAATAAGAGTGCATCTCCCCCTGCAAAGGAGGACAGTCCATTGCCAGCAACGGATCAAAGCTGGTCAGAGAATGACTTTGACGAGATGAGAGAAGAAGGCTACAGTCCCTCAAACATCTCAGAGCTAAAGGAGGAATTACATACCCAGTGCAAAGAAACTAAAAATTTGAAAAAAGAGTGGAAGAATTGACAGCTAGACTAATTAATGCAGAGAAGGTCATAAACGAAATGACAGAGATGGAAACCATGACACGAGAAATACGTGACAAATGCACAAGCTTCAGTAACTGACTCGATCAACTGGAAGAAAGAGTATCAGCGATGGAGGATCAAATGAATGAAATGAAGTGAGAAAAGAAACCTAAAGGGAAAAGTAGAAAAAGAAATGAACAAAGCCTGCAAGAAGTATGGGATTATGTAAAAAGACCAAATCTACGTCTGATTGGTGTGCCTGGAAGTGAGGGGGAAAATGAAACCAAATTGGAAAACACTCTACAGGATATCATCCAGGAGAATTTCCCCAAACTAGTAGGGCAGGCCAATATTCAAATTCAGGAAATACAGAGAATGCCACAAAGATAGTCCTCGAGAAGAGCAACTCCAAGACACATAATTGCCACATTCACCAAAATTGAAATGAAGGAAACAATCTTTTTATTTAATTTTTTAAATTATACTTTAAGTTCTAGGGTACATGTGCACAACGTGCAGGTTTGTTACATATGTATACATGTGGCATGTTGGTGTGCTGCACTCATCAACTCGTCAGCACCCATCAATTCATCATTTATATCAGGTAAAACTCCCCAATGCAATCCCTCCCCCTTCCCCCCTCCCCATGATAGGCCCCATTGTGTGATGTTCCCCTTCCCGAGTCCAAGTGAGCTCATTGTTCAGTTCCCACCTATGAGTGAGAACATGCAGTGTTCGGTTTTCTCTTCATGTGATAGTTTGCTAAGAATGATGGTTTCCAGCTGCATCCATCTCCC
>NW_022334964.1:0-1613 GCF_002776525.5 Piliocolobus tephrosceles
CCACAGCTAATATCATACTGAATGGGCAAAAACTGGAAAAATTCCCTTTGAAAACTGGCACAAGACAGGGATGCCCTCTCTCACCACTCCTATTCAATATAGTGTTGGAAGTTCTGGCTAGGGCAATCAGGGAAGAGAAAGAAATCAAGGGTATTCAGTTAGGAAAAGAAGAAGTCAAATTGTCCCTGTTTGCAGATGACATGATTGTATATTTAGGAAACCCCAACGTCTCAGCCCAAAATCTTCTTAAGCTGATAAGCAACTTCAGCAAAGTCTCAGGATACAAAATTAATGTGCAAAAATCACAAGCATTCTTATACACCAGTAACAGACAAGCAGAGAGCCAAATCAGGAATGAACTTCCATTCACAATTGCTTCAAAGAGAATCAAATACCTAGGAATCCAACTTACAAGGGATGTAAAGGACCTCTTCAAGGAGAACCACAAACCACTGCTCAGTGAAATCAAAGAGGACACAAACAAATGGAAGAACATACCATGCTCATGGATAGGAAGAATCAATATCGTGAAAATGGCCATACTGCCCAAGGTTATTTATAGATTCAATGCCATCCCCATCAAGCTACCAATGAGTTTCTTCACCGAATTGGAAAAAACTGCTTTAAAGTTGATATGGAACCAAAAAACAGCCCGCATTGCCAAGACAATCCTAAGTCAAAAGGAGAAAGCTGGAGGCGTCACGCTACCTGACTTCAAACTATACTACAAGGCTACAGTAACCAAAACAGCATGGTACTGGTACCAAAACAGAGATACAGACCAATAGAACAGAACGGAGCCCTCAGAAATAATGCCACACATCTACAACCATCTGATCTTTGACAAACCTGACAAAAACAGGAAATAGGGAAAGGATTACCTATTTAATAAATGGTGCTGGGAAAATTGGCTAGCCATAAGTAGAAAGCTGAAATTGGATCCTTTCCTTACTCCTTATATGAAGATTAATTCAAGATGGATTAGAGACTTAAATGTTAAACCTAATACCATAAAAACCCTAGAAGGAAATCTAGGTCGTACCATTCAGGACATAGGCATGTGCAAGGACTTCATGTCTAAAACACCAAAAGCAACGGCAGCAAAAGCCAAAATTGACAAATGGGATCTAATTAAACTCAAGAGCTTCTGCACAGCAAAAGAAACTACCACCAGAGTGAACAGGCAACCTACAGAATGGGAGAAAATTTTTGCAATCTACTCATCTGACAAAGGGCTCATTTCCAGAATCTACAAAGAACTCAAACAAATATACAAGAAAAAAACAAACAACCCCATCAAAAAGTGGGCAAAGCATATGAACAGACATTTCTCAAAGAAGACATTCATACAGCCATCAGACACATGAAAAAATGCTCATCATCACTGGCCATCAGAGAAATGCAAATCAAAACCACAATGAGATACCATCTCACACCAGTTACAATGGAAATCATTAAAAAATCAGGAAACAACAGGTGTTGGAGAGGATGTGGAGAAATAGGAACACTTTTACACTGTTGGTGGGATTGTAAACTAGTTCAACCATTATGGAAAACAGTATGGCGATTCCTCAAGGATCTAGAACTAGATGTACCATATGACCCAGCCATCC
>NW_022334966.1:0-1666 GCF_002776525.5 Piliocolobus tephrosceles
ATCCAGGAATTGAACTCATCTCTGCACCAAGCGGACCTAATAGACATTTATAGAACTCTCCACCCCAAATCAACAGAATATACATTCTTCCCAGCACCACATTGTACTTATTCCAAAATTGACCACATAATTGGAAGTAAAGCACTCCTCAGCAAATGTAAAAGAACAGAAATTATAACAAACTGTCTCTCTGACCACAGTGCAATCAAACTAGAACTCAGGACTAAGAAATTCAATCAAAACCGCTCAACTACATGGAAACTGAACAACCTGCTCCTGAATGACTACTGGGTACATAACAAAATGAAGGCAGAAATAAAGATGTTCTTTGCATCCAATGAGAACAAAGATACAACATACCAGAATCTCTGGGACACATTTAAAGCAGTGTGTAGAGGGAAATTTATAGCACTAAATGTCCACAAGAGAAAGCAGGAAAGATCTAAAATGGACACTCTAACATCGTAATTGAAATAACTGGAGAAGCAAGAGCAAACACATTCAAAAGCTAGCAAGAGGAAAGAAATAACTAAGATCAGAGCAGAACTGAAGGAGATAGAGACACAAAAACCCTCCAAAAAATCAATGAATCCAGGAGTTGGTTTTTTGAAAAGATCAACAAAATTGACAGACCGCTAGCAAGACTAATAAAGAAGAAAAGGGAGAAGAATCAAAGAGATGCAATTAAAAATGATAAAGGGGATATCACCACTGAACCCACAGAGATATAAACTACCATCAGAGAATACTATAAACACCTCTACGCAAATCAACTAGAAAATCTAGAAGAAATGGATAATTTCCTGGACACTTACACTCTTCCAAGACTAAACCAGGAAGAAGTTGAATCCCTGAATAGACCAATAGCAGGCTCTGAAATTGAGGCAATAATTAATAGCCTACCAACCAAAAAAAGGCCAGGACCAAAAGGATTCACAGCTGAATTCTACCAGAGGTACAAAGAGGAGCTGGTACCTTTCCTTCTGAAACTATTCCAATCAATAGAAAAAGAGGGAATCCTCCCTAACTCATTTTATGAGGCCAGTATCATCCTGATACCAAAGCCTGGCAGAGACACAACAGAAAAAGAGAATTTTAGACCAATCTCCCTGATGAACATCTATGCAAAAATCCTCAATAAAATACTGGCAAAATGGATCCAGCAGCACATCCAAAAGCTTATCCACCATGATCAAGTGGGCTTCATCCCTGAGATGCAAGGCTGGTTCAACATATGCAAATCAATAAACATAATCCAGCATATAAACAGAACCAAAGACAAAAATCACATGATTATCTCAATAGATTCAGAAAAGGCCTTTGACAAAGTTCAACAGCCCTTCATGCTAAAAACTCTCAATAAACTAGGTATTGATGGAACGTACCTCAAAATAATAAGAGCTATTTATGACAAACCCACAGCTAATATCATACTGAATGGGCAAAACCTGGAAACATTCCCTTTGAAAACTGGAACAAGACAGGGATGCCCTCTCTCACCACTCCTATTCAACATAGCGTTGGAGTTCTGGCTAGGGCAATCAGGCAAGAGAAAGAAATCAAGGGTTTTCAGTTAGGAAAAGAAGAAGTCAAATTGTCCCTGTTTGCAGATGACATGATTGTATATTTAGAAAACCCCATCATCTTAGCCCAAAATCTACTTAAG
>NW_022334968.1:0-1462 GCF_002776525.5 Piliocolobus tephrosceles
GGTTTGGCTGTGTCCCTACCCAAATCTCAACTTGAATTGTATCTTCCCGAATTCCCATGTGTTGTTGGAAGGACCCTCAGGGAGGTAATTAAATCATGGTGGTCGGTCTTTTCCGTGCTATTCTCATGATAGTGAATAAGTCTCACAAGACAGATCTGATGGGTTTATCAGGGGTTTCCGCTTTTGCTTCCTCTTTTTCTCTTGCTGCTGCCACATAAGAAGTACCTTTTGCCTCCCACCGTGATTCTGAGGCCTCCCTAGCCATGTGGAACTGTAAGTCCAACTAAACCTCTTTTTCTTCCCAGTCTCTGGTATGTCTTTATCAGCAGTGTGAAAACAGACTAAGACAGTCATCTTCATGATATTTATTCTACCCAGCCATGAGCATGGGATGTGTTTTCATTTGTGTCATCCATGATTTCTTTCAGCAGTGTTTTGTAGTTTTCCTTGTAGAGGTCTTTCACGTTCTTGGTTAGGTATATTTCTAAGTATTTTAATTTTTTGCAACTATTGTGAAAGGGGTTGAGTTCTTGATTTGATTCTCAGCTTGGGCGCTGTTGGTGTATAGCAGAGCTACTGATTTGTGTATATGAATTTTGTCTCCTGAAGCTTGACTGGATTGTTTAAATCAGTTCTAGGAGTTTTCTGGAGGAGTCTTTAGGGTTTTCTATGTAAACAGTCATATCATCAGCAAACAGTGACAGTCTGGCTTCTTCTTTACCAATTTGGGTGCCCTTTATTTTTTTCTCTTGTCTGATTGCTCTGGCTTGAACTTCCAGTACCCTGTTGAACAGAAGTGGTGAAAGTGGCCATCCTTGTCTTGTTCCATTTCTCAAGGGAAATGCTTTCAACTTTTCCCTGTTCAATATAATGTTGACTATGGGTATAGAACTTTTTTAGTGCTGTTTTAAGTACACAGAACAATTGAGAGAAAGGTACAGAGATACTCATATGCACCCTGCCCCCACATAGGCATAGCCTGCCGCCTGATCAGCATCCTCCACCACAGTGATAGATTTGTTAAAACTGAGGAACCCACATAGACACATCATTGTTATCTAAAGGCTAGGACTCTTTAGGGTTCACTCTTGATGTTATACATTCTACAAGTTGGACAAATATAGGAGGACATGTACCCATCATTATAGTATCATATAGAACAGTTTCACTGCCTTAATTCTCTGTGTGCTGCCTATTTAATCCCTCCCTTCTCTCTAACTCTAGTCTTTTACTGTCTCCAGTGTTTTGCCCTTTCCAGAATGTCATATATTTGGAATCATGTAGTATATAAGCCTTCGAGATTGAGTTCTTTCACTTAGTAATATGCACTAAAATTTTCTCCACATCTTTTCATGGTTTGGTAGCTATGTATTTTCACCGATGAATAATATTCCATATAATCCTGGATGTACCATAGTTTATCCATTTATTTATTGAAGAATATCCTGGTTGATTACATGTT
>NW_022334969.1:0-1222 GCF_002776525.5 Piliocolobus tephrosceles
CTTTGCTGAAGTTGCTTATCAGCTTAAGAAGATTTTGGGCTGAGACGATGGGGTTTTCTAAATACACAATCATGTCATCTGCAAACAGGGACAATTTGACTTCTTCTTTTCCTACCTGAATACCCTTGATTTCTTTCTCTTGCCTGATTGCCCTAGCCAGAACTTCCAACACTATGTTGAATGGGAGTGGTGAGAGAGGGCATCCCTGTCTTGTGCCAGTTTTCAAAGGGAATTTTTCCAGTTTTTTCCCATTCAGTATGATATTAGCTGTGGGTTTGTCATAAATAGCTCTTATTATTTTGAGGTACGTTCCATCAATACCGAATTTATTGAGCGTTTTTAGCATGAAGGGCTGTTGAATTTTGTCAAAAGCCTTTTCTGCATCTATTGAGATAATCATGTGGTTCTTGTCTTTGGTTCTGTTGATATGCTGGATTACGTTGATTGATTTGCGAATGTTGAACCAGCCTTGCATCCCAGGGATGAAGCCCACTTGATCATGGTGGATAAGCTTTTTGATGTGCTGCTGAATCCGGTTTGCCAGTATTTTATTGAGGATTTTTGCATCGATGTTCATCAGGGAGATTGGTCTAAAATTCTCTTTTTTTGTTGTGTCTCTGCCAGGCTTTGGTATCAGGATGATGTTGGCCTCATAAAATGAGTTAGGGAGGATTCCCTCTTTTTCTATTGATTGGAATAGTTTCAGAAGGAATGGTACCAGCTCCTCCTTGTACCTCTGGTAGAATTCAGCTGTGAATCCATCTGGTCCTGGGCTTTTTTTGGTGGGTAGGCTATTAATTGTTGCCTCAATTTCAGACGCTGCTATTGGTCTATTCAGGGATTCTACTTCTTCCTGGTTTAGTCTTGGAAGAGTGTACGTGTCCAGGAAATTATCCATTTCTTCTAGATTTTCTAGTTGATTTGCATAGAGGTGTTTATAGTATTCTCTGATGGTAGTTTGTATTTCTGTGGGGTCGGTGGTGATATCCCCTTTATCATTTTTAATTGCGTCTATTTGATTCCTCTCTCTTTTCTTCTTTATTAGCCTTGCTAGCGGTCTATCAATTTTGTTGATCTTTTCAAAAAACCAACTCCTGAATTCATTGATTTTTTGGAGGGTTTTTTGTGTCTCGATCTCCTTCAGTTCTGCTCTGATCTTAGTTATTTCTTGCCTTCTGCTAGCTTTTGAATGTGTTTGCTCTTGCCTCTCTAGTTCTTTTAA
>NW_022334970.1:0-1455 GCF_002776525.5 Piliocolobus tephrosceles
TACCCAGTAGTCATTCAGGAGCAGGTTGTTCAGTTTCCATGTAGTTGGGCGGTTTTGATTGAGTTTCTTAGTCCCGAGTTCTAGTTTGATTGCACTGTGGTCTGAGAGACAGTTTGTTATAATTTCTGTTCTTTTACATTTGCTGAGGAGTGCTTTACTTCCAATTATGTGGTCAATTTTGGAATAAGTGTGATGTGGTCCTGAGAAGAATGTATATTCTGTTGACTTGGGGTGGAGAGTTCTATAGATGTCTATTAGGTCCGCTTGGTGCAGAGATGAGTTCAATTCCTGTATATCCTTGTTAACTTTCTGTCTCGTTGATCTGTCTAATGTTGACAGTGGAGTGTTGAAGTCTCCCATTATTATTGTATGGGAGTCTAAGTCTCTTTGTAAGTCTCTAAGCACTTGCTTTATGAATCTGGGTGCTCCTGTATTGGGTGCATATATATTTAGGATAGTTAGCTCTTCCTGTTGAATTGATCCCTTTACCATTAAGTAATGGCCTTCTTTGTCTCTTTTGATCTTTGATGGTTTCAAGTCTGTTTTATCAGAGACTAGGATTGCAACCCCTGCTTTTTTTTGTTCTCCATTTGCTTGGTAGATCTTCCTCCATCCCTTTATTTTGAGCCTATGTATGTCTCTGCATGTGAGATGGGTCTCCTGAAGACAGCAGACTGATGGGTCTTGACTCTTTATCCAGTTTGCCAGTCTGTGTCTTTTAATTGGAGCATTTAGTCCATTTACATTTAAGGTTAATATTGTTATGTGTGAACTTGATCCTGCCATTATGATAATAACTGGTTATTTTGCTCATTACTTGATGCAGTTTCTTCCTAGCCTCGATGGTCTTTACATTTTGGCATGTTTTTGCAATTTCTGGTACCTGTTGTTCCTTTCCATGTTTAGGGCTTCCTTCAGGGTCTCTTGTAAGGCAGGCCTGGTGGTGACAAAATCTCTAAGCATTTGCTTATCTGTAAAGGATTTTATTTCTCCTTCACTTATGAAACTTAGTTTGGCTGGATATGAAATTCTGGGTTTAAAATTCTTTTCTTTAAGAACGTTGAATACTTACAAGGGATGTAAAGGACCTCTTCAAGGAGAACTACAAACCACTGCTCAGTGAAATCAAAGAGGACACAAACAAATGGAAGAACATACCATGCTCATGGATAGGAAGAATCAATATCGTGAAAATGACCATACTGCCCAAGGTTATTTATAGATTCAATGCCATCCCCATCAAGCTACCAATGAGTTTCTTCACAGAATTGGAAAAAACTGCTTTAAAGTTCATATGGAACCAAAAAGAGCCCGCATTGCCAAGACAATCCTAAGTCAAAAGGACAAAGCCGGAGGCGTCACGCTACCTGACTTCAAACTATACTACAAGGCTACAGTAACCAAAACCGCATGGTACTGGTACCAAAACAGAGATATAGACCAATGGAACAGAAC
>NW_022334972.1:0-3404 GCF_002776525.5 Piliocolobus tephrosceles
CTTTGTTCTGACCTTCTACTCGAATTTCTTCTTCCTTCATTGTTTTTATATCTACTTTTTTCACTTGATTTTTTACAGTTCCCGTATTTTCAGTTACCTTTTTTAAGTTTATAATATTATTACTACTCGTATCACTTATGTCTTTACCATTTTGATTTCCATTTCCATTTCCATTTTCACTTTCATTCACATTTTCATTCTCATTCACATTCTCCCCCCCATCATAGTGTTCATACCCGTACTCGTGTTTTCCTCTTTGGCTTATTATATCTATTACATGTGTTGCATTTATTGGTTTTATTACCATCAATACTAAATTTTCGTCATAATCATAATCATCATCATCATCTTCTTCTTCGTCCTCATTTTCTTTATATTCATAACCTTCTGGAATCACACCTAATATAGGTCCTCCACTATTATTTAATTTTTTAAAATATTTGAATAGCTCCATCAATATAGAACAATCATTTTTGTTTTCTTGTGATGATTCAGATTTATTTGCATCTACATTTGACAATGTGTTAATATCCATCACATAATGTACTGCTGCTTGTACAAGCGAATCGCATACAGCTTTAATTATCGAGTTTCCTATTTTCTTTCCTGTCGCTATTATTATATCCCAAAAGCTATATGTACTTGTTGTGTTTGATTCATCTTCTGTTTTGTTTAAGCTTTCTTTGTCAGAGTTTACATCTGTTGACGGTGCATCTGCTGGTGTTACATCTGTTGACGGTGCATCTGTTGATGTTACATCTATTGATGTTACATCTGTTGATGTTGCATCTAGTAACGGTGCATCTGGTAGGATAACACTTGGTGTGATTATTTTTCTTTGGTTTATTTTTATATTTTTATAAAGCGATTTTATTATTCCATCATATTTATTTTTATCTAACCCATTTAATTTCTTATTTTCGTTCATGTATGTACCAGTTACATTTTTTTCATTGTTAGGGTTTATAATACCATTTATATAATAATTTAGTAAGCCTCCTAAATCTTGAGTAACGATTCTTGTACAAGTAACATTATTTTTATGAACACACAATATTAAAAGTAATAAATAAAAATTAGTAATATTTAAAATTCTCGTCATTTTTATTTTTACCAAATAATTATACAAATTAAAAAAATTAACAAAAACAGGAAATTCACGTTTATAAAGTATGTGTGAGTGTACGCTATATATATATATATGTGTGTGTGTGTGTGTGTGTGTGTGTATTTGAGTATTTTTGTATATTTTCTTGATTAATCAAAAATAATAGTTTTATATAATGCATTAAATTATATTGGAATTGTAATTATTATTACTATTTATTTTGTTCAATTTATTCTAATTTTTTTTTTTTTTTTTTTTCTTTTTTTTTTCAAAATTTTATGATTGTAATAAAATGAGTAAAATGAAAATATCCTATTGAGAAAAAAAATAAAAAAAAATAGAACCGAGTTGAAGTGTAAAATATATATATATATATATATATATATAACAATTTAAATAATAGTAATAGAAGTAGTAATAGTAACAGTAATAGTAATAGTGATAGTAATAGTGATAGTAACAATGATAGTAATAATAATAGTAGTACCACCACTACTAGTGCTAGTAGTAATAACAATAATTAATTTGATTATACATATTTCTAAATACTAGTTTGTATTTTTTACCAATGAATTAATAAATTAAAAATATAAGAAAGTTATATAAAAAAGCAAAATAAAATCGTTAATTTTTATTTTCCATAAAAGAAAAAATTGCTATAACCGTAACACTTAACGTGAACCGTTTTGTAAATTAAAAATGTACAAATATATATATAAAACTATAAGAAAATTTATTTATTTATTTTTTTTTTTTTTTCTTTTTTTCGCCTATTGCAAATTTATTTAATTTAACTAAGTGCAATGTGTTGAAATTAAAACAAACACAAATAGTATAGAAATATTCAATTAGAACAAAATGAAACAAAAACCAAAAACAAATAAATTATTTATGTGCACATCTATTATACTTCTATTGAATAATATTAAAAAAAAAAAAAAAAAAAAATTATTTATATATGATGTTATTGTGCATCAATAATAAATTAGTTGTGTTAAACAAAAATAAAAAAATGTTATTTGTTCGTTACTGTTTAGTATAAAAAAAAAAATAAAAAATAAAAAAATACTATTCACGCATTTTATAATTTTTTTTTTTTGAAATATTAGTATTGTTCATAATATTAAAAATTAATTTACAAATTAAGTAGTATGTATAATTTATTAAAACAAAATAAAGTAAACAATTATATATAGAATAATATAAGCAACTATGTGTAGAATAAAATAAGCAACTATATATAGAACAAAATAGCCAAATAGTAATATTGTGATTTTATCATTTATTTATTTATTTATTTATTTATGTTTTATTTTTTTTTATTTTTTTTTTAAATGAAATATATACATTGAAAACTGCTATCCTTAATTGACAAAATGATATAGATGCAAAAAAATTAAAATAAGTAATTTCACAAGCTATATTTTCACAATTACTTATTTTTTGCACTAATTATTTTCATTTTACTTTTAAACATCTTAATAAATACATTTAAAAAAAAAAAAAAAACTAAATAAATAAATAAATATTTATGTATTTAATACATTCTTCTTTTATTGTATGCTTTTTACTCGTTATTTTAAATGCATGTCAAACAATTATTAATTTATAAAACAAAAATAATTTATTAAAAAGATAAAAAAAATGGATCGACAAATAGAAAAAGTTATAAATAAAGAGTCTGAAATAAAAAAGCTAACCAATAAAAGAGCTAACCAATAAAAGAGCTAATCAATAAAAGAGATAATCATTAAAAGAGATAATAAACAAACAAATTAAAAAAGAAGCAAATTAATAAATAAACAAATTAATGAATAAGCTAATTAATAAAATCAAATTAGTCAACAACCGATGTATACACAAATTAAAAAAAAAAAAAAAAAAAAATGATATATATGTACATATGGTTATGTATTATACATAAAAATATAGTGCCATTTGTCCTAAAATGACAACATTTAGTTATTATCACATTTTAATCATATATATATATATATACGTTATGTCCAACGATGAAGTTAAATATTTTGTTTTCAAATTTATATAAAAAAAAAAAAAAAAAAAATATTTATTCTATATATATATATATATATATATATATACTTATTATTTTTTTCCTTTCCTTTTACAAAAAAAAAATAAATAATTATATTTGTATACGGCACTTCTCATTTTTTTGCTTTTCTTTTTTTTATATATTACTATTAGTATTATTGTTTGCTGGAGCACAAGATTCTACTTAAAAGTGTTTGTAATGATTTCTAATTTGACAATACAACTACATTTGCTTGCCAAC
>NW_022334973.1:0-1544 GCF_002776525.5 Piliocolobus tephrosceles
GTTTTGAGTGATTTTTGTTAGTATTAATTTCTACTTGTATTACACTGCGGTCTATGAGTGTGGTTGATATAATTTCAGTTTCTGTGAATTTGCTGAGGATTATTTTATGGTCGATTGTGTGGCTGATTTTAGAGTATATGCCATGTGCAGATGAGAAGAGTGACTGTTGTTTTGGGGTGAAGAGTTCTGTAGACGTCTGTTAGATCCATTTGGTCAAGTGTCAATGTTCCGGTCCGTAATATTTTTGTTAGTTTTCTGCCTTAATGATCTAATACTGTCAGCGGGATGTTGAAGTTTCTCATTGTGACTGTGTGGCTAGCCGCATTTCTTCAATGATGCCTAAGAACTGGATTTTACAAATCTAGGTGCTCTTTTTCTGGGTGAATACATATTTAGGATATTTAGGTTTTCTTGTTGAATTGACCTCTTTACTAATGTGTAATGCCCTTCTTTGTCTTTTTCTTTATCTTTGTTGTTTTAAAGTCTGTTTTGTTTTTCTGAAATTTGAATAGCAATATGTGGGTTTTTTTTTTTTTTCATTTTCTTGGTAGATTTTTCTCCATCATTTTATTTGAATCTATGAGTGTCATTGACTGTGAGATGGATATCTTGAAGACAGCATAGTTGGGTCCTGTTTCTTTATCCAACTTGCCACTCTGTGCCTTTTAAGTGTGTGTTTCACCCATTTACATACAAGGTTGATGTTGATACGTGTGGATTTTATTCTGTAGTAGTGTTGTTAGCTGGTTATTATACATATGTGATTATGTGCTTGCTTTATGGTATCAATGGTCCACGTACTTACGTGTGTCTTTTAGTGGCAGCTGTTAATGGTCTTTCTTTTCCATATTTATCATACCCTTCAGGACCTCTTGTAAGGCAGGTCTTAAAGGTGTAGTAGGTCCTTGTATTCCCTTAGCATTTACTCGTCTAAAAAGGATCTTACATCTCTTTGGCTTATGGGGCTTAGTTTGATTGAGTATGAGGTTCTTGGTTGAAGAATACTGAATATAGGCTCCCAGTCTCTTCTGGCTTGTACGGTTTCTGCTGAATGATCTGCTGTTTGTTAGCCTGATGAATGGGGTACTCTTTATAGGTGATCTGCCCCTCCTCTGTCTTTTTCTCTCATTTTGATATTGGAGAATCTGATGACTATGTATCTTAGGAATGGCCATCTTGTACAGCATCTCAAAGAGGTTCCCTGCATTCCCTGAATTTGAATGTTGGCCTCTGTAGCAAGGTAGGGGAAATTTTCGTGAATTTTTTCCTTAAATATGTTCTTCAATTTGCTTGGTTTCTTTCCCTTTTGGGAAAGAAAGTGAGTCATAGATATGATTTCTTTACATGATTCCATATCTTTTGGAGATTTTGTTCATTCTTTATTATTTTTTTCTTTATTTTTGTTTGATGGAGGTATTTTGGAGAACCAAGCTTTGAGCTCTGATATTCTTTCCACAGTTTGGTTGATTACTCTTGTTTATACTTGCAATTTTATTTTGAAATTCTTGAAGTGATTTTTTTCCTCCATCAGATCAGTTTGGTCC
>NW_022334974.1:0-471 GCF_002776525.5 Piliocolobus tephrosceles
AAAAATGAGTAGCACACCCATGTACCAATAGTGAAACACTTAAGAAAGAAATCAAGAAAGCTATTTCATTGCAGTAGTTACCCAATGCCCCCCAAAAAAGATACCTAGAGATAAACTTAACCAAAAAGGTGAAAGATCTCACAATTAAAACTATAAAACATATATGAAAGATATTAAAGCAGACACAAATAAATGTAAAGATATTCCATGTCCAAGCACTAGATTATTGTTAAAATATCTTTATCACCCTATGTGATCTACAGAATCAATGGAATCCATGTTAAATTAGGAAAGATATTCTTCACAGAAATAGGAAAAGAAAAACAAAAACTGCCGGGCACGGTGGCTCACGCTTATAATCCCAGCACTTTGGGAGGCCAAAGCACGTGGATCACAAGGTCAGGAATTTGAGACCAGCCTGAACAACATGGTGCAACCCTTTCCCTACTATATATACAAAAATTAGCTGGG
>NW_022334974.1:571-947 GCF_002776525.5 Piliocolobus tephrosceles
AAAAAAAAAAAAAAAAAAAAAAATTCCTAAAATTCACATGGAAATGCAAAATACCTCAGATAGACAAAAGAATCTTGAATAAAAAGAAAAAAACTGGAGGCATCACACTACCTGATTTCAAAATATACCACAAATCTAGTAACCAAAACAGCATGGTAGTTGCAAAAAAAAAAAAGGGGGGGGGGAGACAGAAGAGAGACAGAGAGACGAGTGACAGACCGACATAGACAAATGAAGCAGAATAGAGAACTCAGAAATAAATTCAAGCTTTCACAGTCAACTCTTAACAAAAGCACCAAAAACACACAGTGGGGAAGGACAATCTCTTCAATAAACTGTGCTAGGAAAACCCAAAACCCACATGTACAAGAATCCA
>NW_022334974.1:1047-16120 GCF_002776525.5 Piliocolobus tephrosceles
AAAAAAAAAAAAAAAAAAAAAAAATAGGGGAGAGACAGAGAGATGAGTGACAGACCAACATAGACAAATGAAGCAGAATAGAGAACTCAGAAATAAATTCAAGCTTTCACAGTCAACTCTTAACAAAAGCACCAAAAACACACAGTGGGGAAGGACAATCTCTTCAATAAACTGTGCTAGGAAAACCCAAAACCCACATGTACAAGAATCCATCTAGGTTGTTATCTTATTATACACAAAAGTTTACTCAAAATGAAGATTTAAATGTAGGACCTGAAACTATGAAACTACTAGAGAAGAAAACATAAGAAAATGCTTCGTGAAACTGGCTAGGGCAAGAAATTTCCAAACATGTAATCAAAAGCACAAGCAACAAAAAGCAAAACTAGACAAAATACAATTGCATTACACTTAAAAGCTTCTGCAAAGTAGCGGAAGCAATCAGTAAAATGAAGAAACAATCCGCAGAATGGAAAAAGTATTTGCAAACTATGCATCAGGCAAGGGGTTAATGCAACACAAAATATATAAAGTACTCAAACTACTCAAAGCAAAAATACAAATAACCTGATTTAAGAAATCAGAAAAAAAAACTACCCAAAAACTTTGTCCCCCACCTTCTTCTCCCAACCACCTTTGACCCCCTCCCTCTCGTCACCCTTTTTCTTCCTCCATCTACCCCAAAACTTTTTTCCCACTATTTTTCCCCACTGTCATTTTGCAAAGCCTTCTCTACTCTCCCGCTCACCACTCTTTTCATCATCCATCTACCCCAAAACTTTTCCCTACTGTTTTCCCCCACTCACTGGACACCCTCTTTTTCTCTCTTCTGCTGTCATCCCCCTTTTGTTCCTCCATCTATCCAAAAACTTTCCCCTCGTCTTTTCCCAACGCCTTCTCCACACTCCCGCTGCTCACCACCCTCTTTTCCAACCTCCATCTACCCAAAAACGGTTTTCTCCATTGTCTTTCCCCCCTCTTCCTGCCATCCTCTTTCCATTCTCCATCTACGCAAAAACATCTCCCCACCATCTTTTCAAAGCCTTCTCCCCACTCCTGCTCGCCACTCCTTCTTCCTCCACCTACCCCCCAAAATTTCACAAAGCCTTCCCCCACTTCCCACTCGCCCTCTTCTTTTCTTAATCCTTACCATCCTCCTTTTGCCCTCCATCTACCCCAAAACTATTTTCCCCATCGTCTTTTTCCCAAACCTCTTTCCCCGCTCCCTCTCACCATCCTCTTTTCTCCTCCCACTTGCCACCCTCTTTCCCCACTGCATCTACTCGCTTTTAACCCACCGTCTCTGTCTTTTCTTTCCCCACCCATCTGTCTTTTCTGCCCACTGTCTTTTGGCAAAACCCTGCCTCCCTCCCAGTTGCCACCCTTTTTCCCCTCTATATACCGAAAAACTTTTCTCTGCCCACTGTCTTTTCCTCGTGGTCTTTTGGCAAAACCTTGTCTCCCTCCGGCTTGCCATCCTCTTTTGCCCCTCCTGCTCACCACCCTCTTTTCCCACTCCGTCTACCAAAAACTTTCTTCCTCACTGTCTCTCCCCCCTCACCATCTCTTTGCAATCTCTTCTGCTCACCACCCTCTTTTCCCCACTCCTGCCCCTCCTCCTACATGCCACCTTCCCGTAGCCCTCCTACATGCCACCTTCCCATAGCCCAAAACTATTTTTCCATCGTTGCTTTCCCAACCCTCCTTCCACCCTCCCGCTTGCCACCCTCTTTCTGTCCTCCATCTACCCAAAAACTTCTCCCCCACTGTTTTTTTTCCCAACTGTCTTTTTGCAAAACTCTCTCTTCCTCCTACTCGCCACCCTTTTTTCTTCTCCAGATCACCATCCTTTTTCCTCCATCGATCAAAGAAAAAAAAATTGTCCCTACCATCTTTTCACAGAATCTTCTGTCTCCTGCTCACCACCTTCTGTCCCTTCCGCCTCTCTCTGCACCCTCTTTCCTCCTCCCACATGCCACCCTGTTTTCCCTCTCCGTCTACCCAAAATCCTTTTACACATCACCCTTACTTTCCCCACCGTCTTTCTGTTCTCCTCACCGTGTTTCTCCCCACCGTCTTTTTGCAAACTCTCCTTCCTACTTGCCAGTTCCCCCCCCCACCCTCTCTTTCCTCCTCCCACTTGCCACCCTCTTTTCCCCCAACATCTACCCAAAAACTTGTTTTTCCAACCATCTTTTCCCCACCGTCTTTTTGCAATGCCTTTTCCTGACCGCCATCTTCTTTGTCCCTTTGCTGCTAACCACTCTCTTTATCGCTCCAACTACCCCAAAACTACTTACCGGCTCCTACCGCTCCAGCCGAGCTTCCGTCTCTGTCACTAGCACCCACCACAGCGAGGCGAGCTGTGGTGCCGCTCCCACAGCTCCAGCCTCCAGCCGTGGTAAGTGACGACCCCTCCTCCTGGTCCTCTAAGCCTTGAACTGAGCAGCGCGGCAGGAAGCCACGTGAGAGCCTAAAATGGCAGGATGCCCCCCCCTCTGCATGCTTTATATACTGTGGTCATGCAAATGAGGTTCCTGGACTACATGTTCTGATTGGATGAGAGAAAACCTCTAGGCCTATTCTGATTGGACTTTATTTTTATGCCGCGATTGGCTGTCCTAAGACTTACTCTCACCCAATCAGAATTGAAGCTGGGAGCCCAGCTTAGAGAATGAGAAGTGGGATCCACATACCCAAGCTGGAGGCTTGTGCCTGTAGCACCTAGGCTCGCTTCACTGCGGTTGGTGGAGGTGATGGAGATTGCAGCTTGGCCAGCATGGTAGAAAGGTGTCAGGGTAGGTGAGCTCTCCAGGGATGCACTACCCTGGATAAGGGCCTATCAAGGTCACGTTGCGGGTGGGGGTGTGGGGGACGTGGGATGGCGGGGTTGTCTGTGCTATCGGGTGCTACACTGCCTGGTGGTGGGGGTGGTTGTGTGTGCTACTGGGGGCTGGCTGCACCACTAGCTGGGAGGAGGGTTAGGTGCGCTCTCAGCTCCTACTTTGTTATGACGGGGACAGGTTGGGAGCGCTATCTGGGCTGTCACTACCCCCAGCAAGGGCTGGTTAGGGGCACTATTCCTGGCTGCACAGATTGGGGCAGTGAGGCGGTTTGGGGGTGCTATCAGGTTTACGTGCCCTGTGGCATGGGGCAGGGGAACGCTACTGGGGGTTGCACTGCACTGCTGCTGCTAGCAGCGGTCTACAGAGGTGGCAGCCATAGCTGTGGCCTCCGAGGAAGGGGCCGTCCTCCTCTTCCCAGACTCTAGATTCTAGAGGGCAACCTCCTTCTGCTCGTACTGGAGCGTGGCAGGCACGCAATGTTTCCCTGGGAATCCTGAGCACAGTAAGGACCCCACACCCACCATGGTTCCCGGGCCTGCACCTTCTCACTGTGTTGCAGAGACAACCTGTGACTCCCGGGTACAGAGTAGCGAACACCACGGGGGAACAGGGCCCCGTGGATGGAGGCATCAGAAACAGGAACTGGCACTTGGTTGGAGGGGGCTGGCTGGGTCTGAGTTTTTGCTTCTCCTGCTCACCGAGGAGTGCAGCCAGGGTGGGACCAGCAGTTCCTGGCCAGCTCTACCTAACCAGGGGCCAGTTTCAGCAAAGGCAGTAACACCCACCCCAGTTGTGCCTTCGCTGAAACCAGCCCCTGCCACCCAGTGGCCAGCATGACAAGGTGAGCCTCTAACACAACCACTCCTTGCATCCTGTTCTAGGCATATCTGGCTTTGACCACCCAGATGCTTCGAGCCAGGAGATGGAGGAGTCATCTGTTGCATGCTGGAGGCAGGAGCCTGCAGATAGTGTGGTTCTCTGGCTCGCCTCGCTGCAATTGGTGGCGGCGACAGACACTGCAGCTCGACTGGAATGGTAGGAAATTGTCTGCGGGGGCCAGGTGGTAGGAGGATTGTAGGGTGGGCCGGTGCATTGAGGGCAACAGCAGCGGTGGTCATGTTGGTGTTAGTGGTGGCAGCAGCAGCAAGTCTGGGATCCGAGAAGTTGGAGTGGGAATGCTGTGGATCCCGCCAGGCCCAGTCCCGCCTGAGGTGGGGAGGAAGCTGCAGGTGCTGTACTGCAGGTGCTGGCAGCAGGGGAGGCACAGCCAGCACAAGGAGGAGTCCTCCTCCTTCTCCTGCAGAATCTGGAGGTGCCCTCCTCCTGCTGGTGCCTGGCCCAGGTGTGAGTGGCAACATCGTCTTATTCTTAACAAAATTTAGGGGGTGACTTATTGGTGTATCTTTTAGCTTGGTTTTGTTGTGAAAAGTCTTGGAATTTTTTCAAGTTTCATAAATCAAGAGGGGAAATAAAGTATCATAATGGGCTTTCCAATTCCCGCACCTGTTCTTCTTCCTTTCTTTCAGTATGTTTTTTTCTTCTTCTAATCATCATCTTGTTCTTCTTCATTTTCTTATGCTGCTGCTTCTGTTTATTGTTTCTATTCTTGTTTCTACTCCTCTTGTTTTCATTATCCTAAGCAATAGCCTTAACAAACAACTAATTTCGAATAGTATTCCACTGTGATCAGAAAAGATGCTTGATACGAATTCAGTTTTTAAAAATATGTTGTGACTTGTTATTTGGCCTAACACATAGTCTGTCCTGGAAAATGATCCATGTGCTGCTAAGTAGAATGTGCATTGTGCATTTGCAGAGTGGAAAGATGTGAAATGTTAGATCCATTCAGTAGAGATTACAGTTTAACTGTTTTTTTGTCAACTGGATGATCTGTTCATTGATGATAGTGGGGTGTTGATTATAGTAGAGTGTTGAGGTGCTCTCTTATTGTATTATAGTCCATCTGTCCCTTAAGGTCTGTTAATATTTGCTTCTGTGTTTAGGTGCTTGAGTGTTGGTTGCATTTGCACGTATAATGGTGATACTGCTGTGTTGATTTCTTTCTCATTATACAATTATCTTTCTGTTTTATCAATATATGTATAGCTACTGTTGCTTGTTTCCATTTGTATGGGATATCTTTTATCATCCCTTCATTTTCAGTCTATGTATGTCTTCGTATGTGAACTGAGTTTCTTATAGGCAGTATATAGTTAGATCTTATCTTTAAATCCATTTGGCCACTCTGTCGGAATTGGAGAATTTAATTAATTTATATTCAAGGTTATTACTAACAGGTAAAAATATACTACTGCCAGTTTTACTTGTTTTCTGGTCGTTTTGCTACTCTCTTTTGTCTTTTTATTTCTCTGTTCATTTCTTCCTCTTTCTCTTCTCTCTCTCCTTCTTTCTTTCTTCCTTTCTTTTCCTCCCTCCTTCCCTTTCTTCCTGTCTATATTTATAGTGAGGTGATTTTCTCTGGTAGTGTGATTTAATTCCTTGCTTTTTAGGTGTCTGTTATTTTTAAGGTGTTTATTACTGAATTTTGTTTTCTGGTTACCATAAGGCTAAAGAATATCATTGTAACAAGTGATTTTAAACTGAAGAAAACTTAACTTTGAATGCAAAGAACAAAAAAGAGAGAAATGAAAAGATATAAACATTTACCCTGTAACTCTATCCCCCTCAACACACACACACATTTTGACATTTGGATCTTTTCAGTATCTTATTGTATTGTCTCCCAATTTAAAAATTGTTAGGTTATTATTATTTTAATAATTTTGTATTTTAGCCTTTTGTTATTGTTAATTGCTATTTGCACCATTGTTCAATAATGTCTTAATTTGTTCTAATAAACACATGATATATATATATATACACACACACACACACACACACATATATACAAATTTCTTAATGGCATGGGCATTTTCTTCAGCATTCTTTTTCCAGCCTTTAGTTCGTATTGCCTAGCCAATAGAACACTTACACTAAATGCTTGTCAGATGAGTAAAAGAGTTCTTTACAGTCAGTAGATCTTAACACGTTGCTATATGTAATTTGATTTGAAATAATTTTCCAAGAATTTAACTCATTTTGCTCTTTTTTAAACTTCTATTTTTAGATCAGTGTACGTGTGTAAGATATGCAGGTTTGTT
The DNA here is from genome assembly GCF_002776525.5 of Piliocolobus tephrosceles. Classification (NCBI taxonomy): domain Eukaryota; kingdom Metazoa; phylum Chordata; class Mammalia; order Primates; family Cercopithecidae; genus Piliocolobus; species Piliocolobus tephrosceles. The sequence continues at coordinate 7,055 of NW_022334974.1, forward strand.
ACATAAGTAGACGTGCATTATGGGGGTTGATTGTACAGATTATTTCATCTCCCAGGTAGTAAGCCTAGTGTCCATTAGTTATGTTCCCTGCTTCTCTCTCTCCCCCAACCCTTCACCCTCTGATAGGCCCCAGTCTGTGTTGTTCCTCTCTATGTGTCTGTGTTCTCATCATTTAGCTTCCACTTAAAAGTGAGAACATGCAGTATTTGGTTTTCTGTTCCTGCTTTAGTTTGCTTAGAATAATGACCTCCTTCTCCATCCATGCCCTTGCAAAGGACATTATCTCATTTTTTTTTTTTTTTTTTTTTTGTGGCTACATGGTATTCCATGGTGTATAGGTACCACATTTTGGTGGGCATTTGGATTAATTCCATGTGTTTGCTATTGTGAATAGTGCTGCAAGGAACATATGCATGCATGTGTCTTTGCAATAGAACACTTTATTATCCTTTAGGCATATACCCATTAATGGGATTGCTGTGTGGAATGGTAATTCTGTCTTTAGGTCTTTGAGGAATTACCACACCGTCTTCCACAATGGTTGAACTAATTTACATTCCCACCAACCGTGTAAAGTGTTCCCTTTTCCCCACAATCTCACCAGCATCTGCCTTTTAACTTTTTAGTAATAGCCATTCTTACTGGCATGAGTTGGTATCTTATTGTGGTTTTGATTTGCATTTCTCTAATCAGAATGTTGAACTTTTTTAATATGCTTGTTGACCGCATGTATGTCATCTTTTGAGAAGTGTCTGTTCATGTCCTTTGCCCACTTTTTAATGGCCTTGTTTTTTCTTGTAAATTTGGTTAAGTTTGTTGTAGATGCTGGATGTTAGACTTTTGTCAGATGCATATTTTGCCAGAATTTTATCCCATTCTGTAGGTGTCTGTTTGTTCTGATGATAGTTTGTTTTTTCTTTTTGCTGTGCAGAAGCTCTTTAATTTAATTAAATCCCATTTGTCAATTTTTGCTTTTGTCACAATTGCTTTTGGTGTCTTTATCATGAAATCTTTGCCCATGCCTGTGTTCTGAATGGTATAGCCTAGGTGGTCTTCCAAAGGTTTTGCAGTCCACAAACCACTGCCCAAGGAAATCAGAGATGACACAAATATGAAAAACATGATGAAAAGAATCAATATTGTTAAAATAGCCATACTGCCCAAAACAATTTATGGACTCAGTGCTATTCCATTATACTACTACTGACATTCTTTGCAGAATTAGAAACATCTATTTTAAAATTCATATGGAACCATCAAAGATCCCGAATAGCCAAGGCAATCCTAAGGAAAAAGAACAAAGCTGGAGGCATCACACTACTCGACTTCAAACTGTACTACAGGCCTACAGTAATCCAAACAGCATGGTATTTGTACAAGAACAGACACATAAACCAGTGGAACAGAATAGAGAACTCGGAATAAGACCACACATCTGTAATCATCTGATCTTTGACAAACCAGACAAAACCAAACAATGGGGAAAGGACTCCCTATTAAATAATTGATGCTGGGATAAGAGGCTAGCCATATAGAAAATTGAAACTGACCCCTTCTTTACATCATATACAAAAAATTGACTCAAGATGAATTAAAGACTTAAATGTAAACTTAACTCATTTTGATCCTGTTTCTTATGCATAAAAAATATAATACCTCTTCAATGTGCTATATCCATTTGCTTGTGTTTGTGATTATACTTCTATAGATCCAATCTCAGAAAATTTATTCTGTGTTCAATAAAGGCAATAAGATGGATGGATGATTTAGTTCCTACCTCTGTTTTCCCTGTCTCGAGGTCACTGTCCTATCCTATCTCATGTTCGCTGTCTGAAGAGTATTGGTATGTATATTTTATCAAAAATTTCTTAGTTTATTTAAGGCAAGAATACAAACATAGTCCTTATTATGCCATGTGTCTGGAATAACTTCCAGTGTTATAAAAACATATGAATTCTAATGTGAATACCAGTTAAAGTAGACTTCACAGGAAAATCAGTACAAAAGAGAAAGAGAAACATTTTATAATTATAAAATAATTGATTCATATAAAAGACAAAACAATTTGAAATGCATATGCTCCTAATAATATAACTTCAGATTATATAAAGTTAAATTTTTATATAGCTAGAAAGAACAGCCAAATTCATAATCTAACGATTTCAAGAGGGTTTTATACCAGGGATGCAGGGATGGTTTAACATATACAAGTCATAAATGTGATACATCACATAAACATAATTAAAAACAAAAATTGTATGATCATCTCAATAGACATAGAAAAAGCATTTGTCAAAATTCAGAATCCCTTTATGATTAAAATCCTCAGCAAAATTGGCATAGAAGGGGCATACCTCAAGGTGATACAAGCCATCTATAACAAACCCACAGTCAGTCAACATCATATTGAATAGGGAAAAGTTTAAAAGCATTCCCCCTGAGAATATGATGCCTGCTCACCACATCTGTTAATCATAGTTCTGGAAGTCCTAGCCAGAGCAGTCAGACAAAAGAAAGAAAGAGGCCGGGCGCGGTGGCTCACGCCTGTAATCCCAGCACTTTTGGGAGGCCGAGAAGGGCGTATCACGAGGTCAGGAGATCGAGACATTCCTGGCTAACATGGTGAAACCCCGTCTCTACTAAAAATACAAAAAAACTAGCCGGGCGAGGTGGCGGGCGCCTGTAGTCCCAGCTACTCCGGAGGCTGAGGCAGGAGAACGGCGTAAATCCGGGAGGCAGAGCTTGCAGTGAGCTGAGATCTGGCCACTGCACTCCAGTCCGGGCGACAGAGCGAGACTCCACCTCAAAAAAAAAAAAAGAAAGAAAGAAAGAAAGGGCATCCAAATCAGTAAAGAGGAGTTGAAACTGTCACTGATTTCTGATGATATTATTATATCTAGATAACTCTAAAGACTTATCTAAAGACCTCCTAGATGTGATAAATTCAGTTAAGTTTCAGGATGCAAAAATCAATGTACACAAATCATCAGCACTGCTATATACCAGCAACAACCAAGCTGAGAATCAAATCAAGAACTTAATCCCTTTTCCAACAACTGCCATATATATATGTTTATGCATATATATACGTGTATGTACACACATATATATACACATATATGTGTATACAGTGTACACATACGTATATATGTGTGTACATACACATATATGTGTGTGTGTGTATATATGTATATTTGAGGAACATACAAAGCCAAGGAAGTGAAAGAATTCTTCAAGGAAAACTACAAAAAACTGCTGAAACATATCATTGACAAAAGAAACAAATCAAAATATAATAGATATTGACATGGATGTGGTGAAAAGGGAACACTTTTGCATTAATAGTGGGAATGTAAACTAGTATAACCACTGTGGAAAACAGTATGGAGATTCCTTAAAGAACTAAAAGTAGTACCTCCATTTGATCCAGCAATCCCACTACTGTGTGTCTACCTAGAGGAAAAGATGCCATTATATGAAGAAGACATGCACATGCGTGTTTACAGCAGCACAGTTTGCAATTGTAAAAATATGGAACCAATCTAAATGTCCATCAACCAATGAATGAAGACAATGTGGCATGGAATACTATCCTGGCATAGAAAGAAATAAAATAATGGGCCAGGCCTGGTGGCTCATGCCTGTAATCCCAGCACTTTGGGAGACCAAAGCGGGCGGGTCATCTGAGGTCAGGAGTTCAAGACCAGCCCGGTCAACATAGTGAAACTCCATCTCTACTAAATATACAAAACTTAGCAGGGCATGGTGGCAGGCACATGTGAGACCAGCTACTCGAGAGGCTGAGGCAGGAGAATCACTAGAACCTGGGAGGCAGAGGTTGCAGTGAACCGAGATCATGACATTGTGCTCCAGCTTGGACAACAAGAGTGAAACTTTGTCTCCAAAAACAAAAACAAAAAAAGAAAAGAAAAAATTATGAAATAATGGCATTTACAGCAACCTGAATGGAGTTGGAGATTATTATTCTAAGTGGAGTAACTCAGGAGTGGAAAGTCAAACATTGCACGTTCTTACTTATAAGTGGGGGCTAAGCTATGAGGACACAAAAGCCTAAGAATGATATAATGGACTTTGGGGACTTGAAGAGAAGGGAGGTAGGAGGGTGAAGGAGACTACACATCGTGTACAGTGTACACTGATTGGGTGATGGGTGCATCAGAATCTCAGAAACCACTACTAAATAAGTTACCGTATAACCAAAAACCACCTCTTCCCCTAAAAACTATTAAAATAAAGATAATTTAACACCTTTCCATCACCACTTCATCAAATGAATAAGATATCAGTATGAAAATAGAAGAGTTAAAAAAATAAATATTTGACGTTTATAACCAATTAACAAAATATATATATTTTTCAATTGGTAAATGTTACCTAACATTTAACAAGATACAATATATGATGAGTCATACATCGTCTCAATAAAGTACATTCTCTGATCACAAGCATATTAAGTTAGAAATAAATAAAAATAAGATACTTAGAAAAACACAAGCTATCTGGGAAAGAAATCATACACCTCTGTACATTCTGTATCTAATGTTGTTTTAAAAATTCCTTATATTGGTGTGTGTGTGTGTGTTTGTTATTAGACTTACCACATGTCAAACAAATATATTAATCTTTCACAGAACCAAGTTTTCCTTGTATTTTTCTGTGTCTTTAATTTCTACTTTTATATTTGCTGTTGCCATTTTCTTCTTTCTTTAGTTTTAATGTAATCTGTTTTTGTAGCTTATTGTGGATGTTTAGATAATTCATTTTGCATTATCTTTTTTAGGATCAATACAAAGAGCTATAAATATTTTTAAATACTACTATGTTTGCATCCCACAAATTGTGGTACATAGTAGTATCATTATTTTTCAGTATGAAAGGTTTTCCAACTTCTCTGTGAATTTTTTCTTTGATTCAAGTACAACTTTAAGAGAATGCCTTGAAGGAACACAATGTCTGTCTCTTTTCAGGAAAAAGACAGTGATAAAGGAATTACAGTATAATGTTACAGTTGGGGACTTTTGATACGTAGTAATTATTGGTACTCTCAAGTCAACTTTTCTGTAAGTCTGGAATTATGCCAAAATGAAATTTTTAAATTAAAACTTTTACTGTATTACAAAAACACTGACATCAGGAACTCAAAGATAATACAACTTTAAAAAATTTATGTAAGCATGTCATATTAAAAGATTAAGGAAGAAGGATTATATGATTACCTCCATAGTTTCAGAAAAATACACTAAAAATAAATATTTACTGTATATTATGTTTAAAGCAAAACATTAGAAAGATATCTTTTATTTTGGAAACCAGGATGTCTGTTATGACTAATTTTAAATGGAAAATTTGAGATGATTTTCAATAAAATAGCAATAAAACTAGAAAGTACATAAAAGAGTGAATACCAAGCAGAAAGAATCTAGATTATTTTGTATTGCAGAAGTCATAATGATATGGTTAAGATAAAAAGAACGAATAAGAATGTATAAAACAGGGCTAATTATAAGGTCAGCATAAAGCAAATAACATTTCTTATACATTATCAAAAGAAAAATGAAAATTATATAAGAAATTCATTTTACTATAGGAAATTTATGTCTACATACAAATTACCTAGGAATAAATTAGCAATAAATACATTGGAATATAATCTGTTAAAATTTACTTAACTATGTGAAAGAAAAAATTAACTATGTAAAAGAAAAAAAAAAGAGAATTGCTTTTAATGCATGGTGTAACTCAATATTTAAAGACCTCAATTATTTCCAGTTTCTCTCTGTCTCTCTCTCTTCTTTTTTTTTTTTTTTTTGAAACAGGGTCTTGCTCTTATCTCCAGGCTGGAGTACAGTGGCGCGATCTCATTGCAACCTCCACCTCCTGGGTTTAAGCGATTCTCCTGCCGCATCCTCCTGGGTAGCTGGGACTACAGGCACACGCCACCACATCCAAGTAATTTTTGTATTTTTAGTAGAGACAGGGTCCCACCATTTGGCCAGGATTGTTTCAAACTTCTGACCTCAAGTGCCTCACCTGCCTCCGCCTCCCAAATTGCTGAGATTACAGGCATGAGCCTCCACGCTCAGTCTTTACTATTAATTCACAGCCAAATCAGTCTGTTCCATTTGGATACTTTTTGAAACCTAATAATTTCTTTCTAAAGTTTCTGTGGAAGACTAGATGGGTGGAAGTGGGAAATACTAAAAACATTAAAAAAGAGTAAAATGTTTTACCAATTTTAAGGATCCCTGCCTATACTTACAAAAATATAATATTTATATTTATATGATAACCATGTTATTTCAAACCAGATAATGATGGAATAGCAAAATTAAATAATGAAAGAGGAAGACTAAATATATGTAGTATAGGTAAGATTTTGTTACATTTGATCTTTCAAATCAATGATATTATTCAATATTGCTTATAGCACACAGATGTAAATGCTGTACTATGCTGAAACATTTAAGCATTTGTTTTTGTGCCCTCAGTCAGATGATCACAGATCACATCCATCTATGATATGCATATGATAGTGAAAATCCTGCGTCACTGAGGTAATTACTTGTTGATTTAATTTCTGCTATTTTCTCTTACTAGATTTGCTGCATATATGTTTTTAAATAGAATTCATCTTGCGTGTGTAGTGCATACACATGAGGTGTGCACACACACACGTACACATATGCCATCATTTGTGTGCATAAGCATACTCAGGTATACTTATTTTGAGTTTATGCTAGCTGTATAAAAGTAATTTCTAGTTTTTACATGTTTTTGTTTTGAATCCATTTATATATTAAGGAAATTATGTATTCTTTCTTTTCCTTTCTGAACTATGAATTCTTGGCCCAGGAACTTTATTATAGGAATTATTTGATGAAATTTTTGATAACCTTCTCACTAATTATTTGTATGACAAATATTTTAGTATTGATTTCTTCTAAAGTCAGTTTTGATGATTTCAGACCACATATTTTTAAAAATGATTTGAGATTGGCACTTCATTTTATGGTTTATAGGATTATATTGAGTATGTCATTAATTATAATTCCTGTTTTTTCTGCTAAGTTTTCCATATTCTGTTTATATCATTGTACTTTTTGAATAGCTAAATATATTTTTAAAAATAGTCTTATGCCATAGAAGAAAAGATCCTAAACAGCTTTTGTGTGATTCATATCACTAGTTAGAATAAAGATCAAACAAAGACAATTTTAAATTCTATTAACTTATGATCAAATATTATTTCTCCACACCAAAATACCAAGTGAATGACGTGAAGTGTAACCCAACCATTGGCTATGTTTCATGTTATTGTAACACACTTGTTTCCTTCAGCATAATATTAGCAAAAATTGTGTGTGCAGTCATCAGATAAATTTTCTGGGCATGATTTCCTTCCAGATGTACTTTTATGATCATCCATTTTCCATTTTCCTTTGAAATTCACTCATTTAGTAAGAATTTAGTGAATATATTCTGTGTATACTGCTTCGTACTGAAATTGGTGATTTAAAAAGAAGTTAAAATGTATTCTTTATTAATACTTTCTGGGAACATTCATTGTACATGTGCATCAAAGACATGCACATAGGAAGAATCTGCAACAATTTAATTTACATACAATATGAACTATAAAAATATGTGATACAGAAAATGTGTCGAAAATAACAAACTAGCCCTACAGGAAATAAATTAGAAAGACAATGAGAATCTGTACTTGGATTGGACATTGAACAATAAGTAAATTTTAAGAGCCAGTGGGAATAGAAAGACAATTGAAAAATTAGGTATATGAAAATATATTTTTTGAAAACCTCTTTTCTGTTTTTATTCCAATAAAATGTTAGTATGTTGGTGGAAGATAAATCTAAGAGATTACCATAGAATAGTAACTTACAAGTTTCTGTTTAGTAACTTGACAAGTTTCCTCAGTAGTATAGCAGAGGACTGGTGCTCTTGAGAGAGGTTTGCCTTAGTAGCCCTGATTCCAAGTTGGTGGACTTGATGTTACATTTTACTCTTGCTTACTCAGGGCTTCCAAACTGCTTCTCTCCTGAACGTATCAATCCTTTGGGAATCTAAAACTTCTTAAATTTTAGCTTTCTTAGTTTTTCACTCCTTTTTTTTTTTTTTTTTTTTTTTAGAATGCACATACCTTTGCCTGTTTCCACACTTTGCACATATAAGATTTTTCCAGTTCTATGTCCTATTTCATCCCAGCTGACAATTAGAAATTTATGAATTCAGTCTCTAAAATAACCATCTTCATTTTAACTCTTCAGATTAATTCTTGGCCACTCTCTACCCTGTTATTTACCCCAGGAAGCTGATATATGTGTATTACATCAATGGTCTGCCTTGACTTTTTCTAAGAAGTGCTGCCACAAAGGAATCCAACATTGGCAGGAAAGAGAAGGGTGAGATGAGGATGTTTAACCCTTGACTGCCTCCTGGCCAAGTTACTGGGATTGGTTGTGTTCCAGCCAATAGTCATAGATCCTCTTAAGGAAGACTTTCTATTGACTCTACTTTCCAGTCTGAAACTATTTTTCACCCTATTTAACCCCTGTCATCTTTAGGGGCTAAGATACACAAAACCTGTTATCACTGTGTTATCTTTCATTATTTTCCTGTATCTACTTCTAATTGTGTAAATGATAGTTTGTTTTTGTTTTTGTTTTTTTTAATCCTTAAATTATCCTAAAATGTGTGTGCCATCTGTTTTGCTGGGACCATGACTTAAGTACACAGTCAGCAATTTGTCCAAAGTAATGAAAAAATAATTATAAATTGTGGCATTGTTCTCAATTTAAAACACCAATAAGTATTTAAAGACTATACTATGTGAAATGAACAAATGGATAATTGTGTCTTGTGTGAAAAATAATGTGTTAATGGCAGAAGAATGTTGAATAGGAAATTGGCTCCCAGGCACATAGAACTCACTTGTAAAAAAAGTGGGTAGAAGATATTTACTTATCCAAGTAATACATATTAATATTAATTAGAAATATTCAAATTCATACAGTTTCCCTGGCCTGT
>NW_022334975.1:0-3389 GCF_002776525.5 Piliocolobus tephrosceles
AGCATCCACTAAGGAGTAATTCCACTTTCTCTGGTGGCTGAGAAATATGTGTCTGAGGGACCCCATCAAGCTGAGGTCCGAGTCTCCACACCTATGGACCTCACCCTGGCTCCCCCCTCATAAATCTGACCTCTAACTGTAACTGCCTTGGCCTCATTCCGTGGGTGTGGATGATCCTGCGTGAAACGCATTTTCAGCCCGCCAAATTATTGGGAGAGTTTCTTCCACTCTCCAGGCGCTGAGAGCTACAAAATTCAATCTGACTTTCCAGATTTTTTTTTTTTTCTTCCCATTACTAACGGAAGAAATCAAGAAGCGCCAGGCAGAAGGGCCCTGCTCCCACCAATCAGAGCCCAGCCGAAAGCTAGAGCAGGAAGTGCAGCGGTGGGACGCGCAGTGACAACCCCTCCCCCCCAGGACCCCCGGCCTGGGCAGAGGTCGGTGAGGCCACTGCGGGACAGCTCCGGGCCCGTGCCTTTCGGTTTCTCCTGCCCAGCAAGTGAGAGGATAAATCAGGGGGCGGGGGCAGTGCGCCCCCAGCAACCGCGCACCCCGCGCACAGACCCCCACTACACGCGCGTCCCAGGCGGGTCGACCCAGACGAGTCACGGGGTGGCGCACAGCCCCACTGGCAGGGCAGCCGGGACTCACGCGCGCGGGTCCACGCAGTCACCTATATAAGTGACAAAACACTCAGGAAGCCATCATGCGGGGCCAGGAAAGAGCCCCCACCCAGAGTCACGGACTCACTGGTCTGAGGGTCCGTGCAGGCCCCTCGGTGAGTCTGGCGAAGCAGCCTCACTGCGAGGGAGGGCGGGAAGGGCGTTGGAGTCTCCACACGCGGTGACCCGGACCCCGTTCCATGAGTGGGTCCATGCACGGCCCACTCTGCCGCAGGCGGGAACCAGCCAGGCCGCGGAGGACCGGACAGAACCCAGCGCCCGGGTTCATGCAGTCACCTCCGGGGCAGACGCGGGGAGCCGGGGAGCAGTGGGGACCGGCCCGCACTCGCAGGGCGCCCGGGACCCCCGGCGCTGGCCCAGGCGGTATCGCAGCAGACGGGAAGCCCCGGTGCCACCCGAGGCGGAGACAACGCCCAGGCGCACGGACCCGGGATCCCGACCCCGGACCCTGCGGAGCCCAGCTCGGAGCCGCCACCCCCGGCGCAGAGACCTCCGCCCGGTCCGGAGACCCCGTCGCCCGTCGCCCAGTCTCACCTCGGGCGGCCGCCTCCCAGTGCTAGCTCCTCGAGGCGGCGCCTGGGCCGACTAGAGGACTGCTGAGCAGCCGACAGAGACGCGGCAGCCTCAACAAGGGAGACCCTGGGCGGGGCCGCCGCCGCCGCAGCCGCTTCAACCCTTGTTCCCCGCTCAGGATCCAGCTCGGATCAAGGAGCTGCAGCTGGCGCTGGACTGAGGCCGTGACACACACCACGCAGGTGTAGAGGGCGCCGCCCCGCCCCCAGCGGAGCTGGACGCCCAGGGTCGCCCCCGGCCAATGGGGAGCGAGCTGTGCAGAGAGGGCGGGGCCTTAGGTAACAGAGGGAGGTTGGGTCGCGCGCGGCGCTGGGACAGGGCATGCGGGGTCTCGGAGAGGACCTGAGCCAAGAGCTGGCCGGATCCTGGCCGCCTAGAAGACCCAGCTCAAGGTCCACCTGGAGTCTGCTCTACAGGACACGCTCATCTCAAGCCCAGAACTCAGGCTTTTAGGCCAGAGAGGGAGAGACAGGCTTGCTTTACAAAAAGTGAAACTGAGGTCCAATGAATAGGATTGCCTGCTGCCTAAAGTCACGTAGTCCCATTCACTCGTTCACCCGGTCATTCAGCAAACATTTGGAAGCACGTATGGTGGGCGTTAGGAGTGAAGTAGGGCCGGGCGCGGTGGCTCGTGCCTGTAATCCCAGCACTTTGTGGGGCCAAGGCAGGTGGATCACTTGAGGCCAGTTCAAAACTAGCCTGGCCAACAAGATGAAACCCCATCTCTGCTAAAAATACAAAAACTTAGCCCATCGTGGTCGCGCGTACCTGTGGTCCCAGCTACTGGGAAGGCTGAGGCAGGAGAATCGTTTGAACCCGGAGGAGGAGGTTACAGTGAGCTGAGATGGTGCCATTGCATGCGATCCAGCCTGGGCGACAGAGTGAGACTCTGTCTCCAAAAAAAATAATAATAATAGATGGGAAGTAGAAGCGAACTTAGGCCTTCCCTGAAGGAGCTCGGCCAATGAGTACCTGAAATGTCTCTGCATCTCTTTAAGGTCTGATAAAGGAACCAGGAGCGAGAACTAATCACTTCCCTTTCCTGCCTCAGAGCTTTCATGTGTTTGCTGTTCCTCGCCTGAAATGCCAAGTACCAATCGTATTTATTGATTTATAGAAATGAGGTCTAACTATATCGCCCAGGCTGATCTCAAACTCCTGGCCTCAAGCTATCCTCTCGTCTCAGCCTCTCAAAGTGTTGGGATTACAGGCATGAACCACTGTCCCCAGCCCTGATCGTCTTTAAAACCTCTTACCTCATCTTCTTTGAGCTTCCTGCATCCTGTGACTCCACACCCTTGGTTTTCCTGTACCTCCATAGCTGCCCCTCTGTGGGTACCGTGGACCCACCACCTTCTCTGCCCAACTTGTATATGTCTGGGCTCAGGCCAAATGCCCTTCCATTTGCAGTGGGCACTGAAACAGGAAATCTCATGCCTTTCCGGGCTTCACAAGCTATCCACATGCTCTGCTGCCTGCCAGAGACATCCATCCCAGTCAGATGCCCAGCCCTCACCTTTCCCAAAGCCCCAGTTGGACACAGGGAAGCATCTCCAATTTTCCGTGGGCCAAAACAGAGTTCTTTATTAGTGCCCTAACTTGCTCATCCATATTCTTGTGATTCTCTGTAAACAGTTCCTCCATCCACCCAACTGCAGAGGTGAAAATCTCAAATCCTCCTCCAGTCCTTCCTCCCCGAACCTCTCATGCAGCCCTCTGCCTTCCTAGGACGCTGAGCACCCCTCACTCCCAGTGCTAGCTGGGGTGCTGTCTGAGTGGCTGCCACCCACTAGGCATGAAGTGTGACCTCTCGCCCGGTGTGGTGGCTTACGCCTGTAGTCACAGCACTTTGCGAGGCTGAGGTGGGTAGATCACTTGAGCCCAGGAGACTGGGCCCAGCCAGGACAATATGGTGAAACTAAAATACGACAATTAGCCAGGCATGGTAATACATGCCTATCATCCCAGCTACCCTACCCAGGAGGCTGAGGCAGGAAAATTGCTTGAACTTGGGAGGCAGAGGTTGCAGTGAGCCAAGGTCACACCACTGAACTCCAGCCTGGGCAACAGAGTGAGACTCTGTCACAAATTAAAAAAAAAAAAAAAAAAAAAAAAAAAAAAAAAAAAAAAAAA
>NW_022334976.1:0-2213 GCF_002776525.5 Piliocolobus tephrosceles
AAGAAACTGCATCAACTAACGAGCAAAATAACCAGCTAACATCATAATGCCAGGATCAAGTTCACACATAACAATATTAACCTTAAATGTAAATAGGTTAAATGCTCCAATTAAAAGACACAGACTGGCAAATTGGATAAAGAGTCAAGACCCATCAGTTTGCTCTATTCAGGAGACCCATCTCATGTGCAGAGACACACATAGGCTCAAAATAAAGGGATGGAGGAAGATCTACCAAGCAAATGGAAAACAAAAAAATGGCAGGGGCTGCAATCCCAGTCTCTGATAAAACAGACATTAAACCACAAAGATCAAAAGAGATAAAGAAGGTCATTACATAATGGTAAAGGGATCAATTCAACAAGAAGAGTTAACTATCCTAAATATATATGCACCCAATACAGGAGCACCCAGATTCACGAAACAAGGCCTTAGAGACTTACAAAGAGACTTAGACTCCCACACAATAATAGTGGGAGAATTTAACACCCCACTGTCAACGTTGAGCAGATCAACGAGACAGAAAGTTAACAAGGATATCCAGGAATTGAACTCAACTCTGCACCAAGCAGACCTAATAGACATCAACAGAACTCTCCACCACAAAGCAACAGAATATACATTCTTCTCAGCACCACATTGCACTTATTCCAAAATTGACCACATAGTTGGAAGTAAAGCACTCCTCAGCAAGTGTCAAAGAACAGAAATTATAACAAACTGTCTCTCAGACCACACTGCAATAAAACCAGAACTCAGGACTAAGAAACTCAATCAAAACCGCTCAACTACATGGAAACTGAACAACCTGCTCTTGAATGACTACTGGGTACATAACAAAATGAAGGCAGAATAAAGATGTTCTTTGAAACCAATGAGAACAAAGATACAACATACCAGAATCTCTGGAACACATTTAAAGCAATGTGTAGAGGGAAATTTATAGCACTAAATTCTCACAAGAGAGAGCAGGAAAGATCTAAAATTGACACCCTAACATCACAATTAAAAGAACTATAGAAGCAAGAGCAAACACATTCAAAAGCCAGCAGAAGGCAAGAAATAACTAAGATCAGAGCAGAACTGAAGGAAAGACATAAAAAAACCCTTCAAAAAATCAATGAATCCAGAAGCTGATTTTTTGAAAAGACCAACAAAACTGATAGACCGCTAGCAAGACTAATAAAGAAGAAAAGAAGGGCCGGGCGCGGTGGCTCAAGCCTGTAATCCCAGCACTTTGGGAGGCCGAGACGGGCGGATTACGAGGTCAGGAGATCGAGACCATACTGGCTAACACGGTGAAACCCCGTCTCTACTAAAAAAATACAAAAAACTAGCCGGGCGAAGTGGCGCGCGCCTGTAGTCCCAGCTACTCGGGAGGCTGAGGCAGGAGAATGGCGTAAACCTGGGAGGCGGAGCTTGCAGTGAGCTGAGATCCAGCCACTGCACTCCAGCCTGGGCGACAGAGCGAGACTCCGTCTCAAAAAAAAAAAAAAAAAAAAAAAGAAGAAGAAGAAAACAGAGAAGAATCAAATAGATGCAATAAAAAATGATAAAGGGGATATCACCACTGACCCCACAGAAATACAAACTACCATCAGGGAATACTATAAACACTTCTACGCAAATAAACTGGGAAACTTACAAGAAATGGATAAATTCCTGGACATATACACTCTCCCAATACTAAACCAGGAAGAAGTTGAATCCTTGAAGAGACCAATAACAGGCTCTGAAATTGAGGCAATAATTAATAGCCTACTAACCAAAAAAAGTCCAGGACCAGACAGATTCACAGCTGAATTCTACCAGAGGTACAAGGAGGAGCTGGTACCATTCCTTCTGAAACTATTCCAATCAATAGAAAAAGAGGGAATCCTCCCTAACTCATTTTATGAGGCCAACATCATCCTGATACCAAAACCTGGCAGAGATACACCAAAACAAGAGAATTTTAGACCAATATCCCTGATGAACATTGACGCAAAAATCCTCAATAATATACTGGTTAACCAAATCCAGCAGTACATCAAAGAGCTTATCCACCATGACCAAGTGGGCTTCATCCCTGGGATGCAAGGCTGGTTCAACACATACAAATCAATAAATGTAATCTAGGATACAAACAGTACCAAAGACAAAAACCACGTGATTATCTCAATAGATGCAGAAAAGGCCTTTGACAAAATTCAACAGCCCTTCACGCTAAAAAC
>NW_022334977.1:0-2399 GCF_002776525.5 Piliocolobus tephrosceles
GTAGGTTGCCTGTTCACTCTGATGGTAGTTTCTTTTGCGGTGCAGAAGCTCTTTGGTTTAATTAGATCCCATTTGTCAATTTTGGCTTTTGTTGTCATTGCTTTTGGTGTTTTAGACATGAAGTCCTTGCCCATGCCTATGTCTTGAATGGTATTATCTAGGTTTTCTTCTAGGGTTTTTAGGGTTGTAGGCCTAACATTTAAGTCTCTAATCCATCTTGAATTAATCTTCGTATAAGGAGTAAGGAAAGGATCCAGTTTCAGCTTTCTACTTATGGCTAGCCAATTTTCCCAGCACCGTTTATTCAATAGGGAATCCTTTCCCCATTTCTTGTTTTTCTCAGGTTTGTCAAAGATCAGATGGCTGTAGATGTGTGGTATTATTTCTGAGAGCCCTGTTCTCTTCCATTGGTCTATATCTCTGTTTTGGAACCACTACCATGCTGTTTTGGTTACTGTAGCCTTGTAATATAGTTTGAAGTCAGGTAGCGTGATGCCTCCAGCTTTGTTCTTTTGACTTAGGATTGTCTTGGCAATGCGGGCTCTTTTTTGGTTCCATATGAACTTTAAAGTAGTTTTTTCGAATTCTATGAAGAAACTTATTGGTAGCTTGATAGGGATGGCATTGAATCTGTAAATTACCTTGGGCAGTATGGCCATTTTCACGATATTGATTCTTCCTATGCATGAGCATGGTATGTTCTTCCATTTGTTAGTGTCCTCTTTGATTTCACTGAGCAGTGGTTTGTAGTTCTCCTTGAAGAGGTCCTTTACATCCCTTGTAAGTTGGATTCCTAGGTATTTTATTCTCTTTGAAGCAATTGTGAATGGAAGTTCATTCCTGATTTGGCTCTCTGTTTGACTGTTACTGGTGTATAAGAATGCTTGTGATTTTTGCACATTAATTTTGTATCCTGAGAATTTGCTGAAGTTTCTTATCAGCTTAAGGAGATTTTGGGCTGAGACAATGGGGTTTTCTAAATATACAATCATGTCATCTGCAAACAGGGACACTTTGACTTCTTCTTTTCCTAATTGAATACCCTTTATTTCTTTCTCTTGCCTGATTGCCCTAGCCAGAACTTCCAACACTATGTTGAATAGGAGTGGTGAGAGAGGGCATCCCTGTCTTGTGCCAGTTTTCAAAGGGAATTTTTCCAGTTTTTGCCCATTCAGTATGATATTAGCTGTGGGTTTGTCATAAATAGCTCTTATTATTTTGAGACACGTTCCATCAATACCGAATTTATTGAGCGTTTTTAGCATGAAGGGCTGTTGAATTTTGTCAAAAGCCTTTTCTGCATCTATTGAGATAATCATGTGGTTTTTGTCTTTGGTTCTGTTTATATGCTGGATTACGTTTATTGATTTGTGTATGTTGAACCAGCCTTGCATCCCAGGGATGAAGCCCACTTGGTCATGGTGGATAAGCATTTTGATGTGCTGCTGGATTCGGTTTGCCAGCATTTTATTGAGGATTTTTGCATCGATGTTCATCACGGAGATTGGTCTAAAATTCTCTTTTTTTGTTGTGTCTCTGCCAGGCTTTGGTATCAGGATGATGTTGGCCTCATAAAATGAGTTAGGGAGGATTCCCTCTTTTTCTATTGATTGGAATAGTTTCAGAAGGAATGGTATCAGCTCCTCCTTGTACCTCTGGTAGAATTCAGCTGTGAATCCATCTGGTCCTGAACTTTTTTTGTTTGGTAGGCTGTTAATTATTGCCTCAATTTCAGAGCCTGCTATTGGTCTATTCAAGGATTCAGCTTCTTCCTGCTTTAGTCTTGGGAGAGTGTAAGTGTCCAGGAAATTATCCATTTCTTCTAGATTTTCTAGTTTAGTTGCGTAGAGGTGTTTATAGTATTCTCTCATGGTAGTTTGTATATCTGTGGGGTGGGTGGTGATATCCCCTTTATCATTTTTTATTGCATCTATTTGATTCTTCTCTCTTTTCTTCTTTATTAGTCTTGCTAGTGGTCTATCAATTTTGTTGATCTTTTCAAAAAACCAGCTCCTGGATTCATTGATTTTTTGGAGGGTTTTCTGTATCTCTATCTCCTTCAGTTCTGCTCTGATCTTAGTTATTTCTTGCCTTCTGCTAGCTTTTGAATGTGTTTGCTCTTGCTTCTCTGGTTCTTTTAATTGTGATGTTAGAGTGTCAATTTTAGATCTTTCCAGCTTTCTCTTGTGGGCATTTAGTGCTATAAATTTCCCTCTACACACTGCTTTAAATGTGTCCCAGAGATTCTGGTATGTTGTATCTTTGTTCTCATTGGTTTCAAAGAACATCTTTATTTCTGCCTTCATTTCATTATGAACCCAGTAGTCATTCAGGAGCAGGTTATTCAGTTTTCATGTAGTTGAGCGGTTTTGATTGAGTTTCTTAGTCCTGAGTTCTAG
>NW_022334978.1:0-1681 GCF_002776525.5 Piliocolobus tephrosceles
CCATGGTGTGTATGTGCCACATTTTCTTTATCCAGTCAATCATTGATAGGCATTTGGGTTGGTTCCAGGTCTTTGCTATTCTGAACACTGCTGCAATAAACATACGTGTGCATGTGTCTTTACAGCAGAATGATTTGTAATCCTTTGAGTATATACCCAGTAATGGGATTGTTGAGTCTAATGGTATTTCCGGTTCTAGATCCTTGAGGAATCACCACACTGTCTTCCACAATGGTTGAATTAATTTACATTCCCACCAACTGTGTAAAAGGGTTCCTATTTCTCCATATCCTCTCTGGCATCTGTTGTTTCCTCCCTTTTTAATGATCACCATTCTAACTGGCATGAGGTGGTATCTCATTGTGGTTGTGCATTTCTCTAATGACAAGTGATGATCTTTTTTTTCACATGTTTGTTGACTGCATAAATGTCTTATATTGAGAAGTGTCTGTTCATATTCTTCACCCACTTTTTGATGGGGTTGTTTTTTTCTTTTAAATTTGTTTAAATACTTCATAGAGTCTGGGTATTAGCTCTTTGTCAGATGGACAGATTTCAAAAAATTTCTCCCATTCTGTAGGTTGCCTGTTCACTCTGATTATAGTTTCTTTTGCTCTGCAGAAGGTCTTTAGTTTAATTAGATCCCATTTATCAATTTTGGCTTTTATTGCCATTGCTTTTGGTGTTTTAGTCATGAAGTCTTTGCCCATGCCTCTGTCTTGAATGGTATTGCCTAGATTTTCTTCTATGGTTTTTATGGTCTTAGGTCTTAACGTTTAAGTCTTTAATCCATCTTGAGTAAATTTTTGTAGAAGGTATAAGGAAAGGGCCCAGTTTCAGTTTTCTGCATATGGCTAAACTGTTTCAAAAACCAAGAAACTAATTTTGGAGAGGATAAATAATTTATCGCATACTCTACAAGTGATAATACCAGAACTTAAGGAAGCCCTGATTCTTAGAACCCGTGTTGGAACATCATGTTTCTCCTTTGATTAAAATACCCATTATATAGTTGTAGTGCTCTCTTCCAAGAACATGTAGTCTTCCAGGTAATTGGTCTGAAAGTTTCTTCGTAGAGCAAACGACTTTGTAGAGAAAATAGCTTTGAAAAGTCTGTTGAGGGGCAGAACTCTGAAAGCATGCTAAAGCAGAAAAAGAAAGACACCTAGCTCAATAAAAAAAAGAGGGAGGAAGCTAAAGAGCTTAGCAACGTCAGGGGGTAGGGTGAAGGGAGTGGGTGGTCCCTCGATGCTAGAAAGAATGAACAAAGACTTTAAGGAAAGTCTGTCTCCTGGAGTTGATGGTGGTATGAATATACTTTTTGTGCACAATCTATAGTAAATCTCAGATTGCGCTTTATTTTAAAGAGGTTTTGTTTTTTTTAAAGAATGTGGAGAAATGCCAAATACTGGTGCAAGGATAGACTACTACAGCTGATGCCCACTGGGCATCTGACTTTTGGTATCATACCCATCACAGAAATATGCTGAAAATAGGTGAAAACAGAAAAGCCATAACTTCTGCTGTCAAGGAACTAAAATGTAGTTGAAATATGGAATAAAACTTAGAATATGTATTTAATATTTTAACTGGCTAGATTGGTGTTATGTGAATAATGTAGATAGATCCATTAGGGCCCTTACAGGGATTTAAATACATTTTAATGATATGTAAATAATAT
>NW_022334979.1:0-2693 GCF_002776525.5 Piliocolobus tephrosceles
GAGAGATCTGCTGGTAGTCTGATGGCCTTCCCTTTGTGGGTAACCTGACCTTTCTCTCTGGCTGTGCTTAAGATATTTCCTTCATTTCAACTTTGGTGAATCTGACAATTATGTGTCTTGGAGTTGCTCTACTCAAGGAATATCTTTGTGGCGTTCTCTGTATTTCCTGAATTTGAATGTTGGCCTGCCTTACTAGGTTGGGGAAGTTCTCCTGGATGATATCTTGAAGAGTGTTTTCCAACTTGGTTCCATTTTCCCCCTCACTTTCAGGCACCCCAGTCAGACGTAAATCTGGTCTTCTCACGCAACCCCATACTTCTTGAATGCTTTGTTCATTTCTTTTTCCTCTTTTTTCTGTAGACTTCTCTTCTTACTTCATTTCATTCATTTGATCTTCAATCACTGATACTCTTTCTTCCAGTTGATTGAGTTGGTTACTGAAGCTTGTGCATTTGTCACGTATTGCTTTTGTCATGGTTTTTATCTCTGTCAGCTCATTTATGGCCTTCTCTGCATTGATTATTCTAGTTATCCATTCTTCCATTTTTTTTTCAAGATTTTTAGATTCTTTGTGCTGGATACGTAGTTCCTCCTTTAGCTCTGAGAAGTTTGATGAACTGAAGCCTTCTTCTCTCAACTAACCAAAGTCATTCTCTGTCCAGCTTTGATCTGTTGCTGGTGATGAGCTGTGTTCCTTTGGAGGGGGAGATGCGCTCTTATTTTTTGAATTTCCAGCTTTTCTACCCTGCTTTTTCCCCACCTTTGTGGTTTTATCTACCTTTGGTCTTTGATGATGGTGACGTACTGATGGGGTTTTGGTGTGGGTGTCCTTCCTGTTTGTTAGTTTTCCTTCTAACAATCAGGACCCTCAACTGTAGGTCTGTTGGAGATTGCTTGAGGTCCACTCCAGACCCTGTTTGCCTGGGTGTCAGCAGCGGAGGCTGCAGAAGGTAGAATATTGCTGAACAGAGAGGGTTCCTGTCTGATTCTTGCTCTGAAAGCTTCGTCTCAGGGGTGTACCCCACCGTGTGATGTGTGGTGTGTTGGTCTGCACCTAGTGGAGGATGTCTCCCAGTTAGGCTACTCAGGGGTCAGGGATCCACTTGAGCAGGCAGTCTGTCTCTTCTTAGATCTCAACCTCCATGTTGGGAGATCCACTGCTCTCTTCAAAGCTGTCAGACAAGCTCATTTACATCTGCAGAGGTTTCTGCTGCTTTTTGTTTAGCTATTCCCATGTCCCCAGAAGTGCAGGTGACAGAGACAGGTAGGCTTCCTTGAGCTGCTGTGGGCTCCACCCAGTTCAAGCTTTCTGGTGGCTTTGTTTACCTACTTAAGCCTCAGCAATGGCAGCACCCCTCCCCCAGCCTTGTTGCTGCCTTGCAGTTAGATCTAAAACTGCTGTGCTACCAATGAGGGAGGCTCTGTGCGCATGGGACCCTCCTGGCCAGGTTTGGGATATAATCTCCTGGTGTGCCATTTGCTAAGACCTTTGGTAAAGTGCAGTTTTAGGGTGGGATTTACCTGATTTTCCAGGTATTGTGTGTCTCAGTTTCCCTAGGCTAGGAAAAGGGATTCCCTTCCCCCTTGTACTTCCCAGGTGAGGCGATACCTTTCCCTGCTTCAGCTCTCGCTGGTTGGGCTGCACCAGCTGACCAACACCAGTTGTCTGGCGCTCCCCAGTGAGATGAACCCGGTAGGTACCTCAGTTGAAAATGCAGAAATCGAGTAGGGGCGGAGCAAGATGGTGGAATAGGAACAGCTCCAGTCTGCAACTCCCAGCGTGAGAGACACAGAAGACCGGTGATTTCTGCATTTTCACTGAGGTACTGGGGTCATCTCACTAGGGAGTGCCGGACAATCGGTGCTGGTCAGCTGCTGCAGCCTGACCAGCGACAGCTGAAGCAGGGCGAGGCATCGCCTCACCTGGGAAGTGCAAGGGGGAAGGGAGTCCCTTTTCCTAGCCAGGGGAACTGAGACACACAACACCTGGAAAATCGGGTAACTCCCACCCCAATACTGTGCTTTAAGCAAACGGGCACACAGGAGATTATATCCCACACCGGACTGGGAAGGTCCCATGGCCACGGAGCCTCCCTCTTTGCTAGCACAGCAGTCTGTGATCTAACCGCAAGGCAGCAGCGAGGCTGGGGGAGGGGCGCCCACCATTGCTGAGGCTTAAGTAGGTAAACAAAGCTGCTGGGAAGCTCAAACTGGGTGGAGCTCCCAGCAGCTCAAGGAAACCTGCCTGTCTCTGTAGACTCCACCTCTGGGGACAGGGCACAGCTAAACAACAAGAACAAAAAAAGCAGCAGAAACCTCTGTAGATGCAAATGACTCTGTCTAACAGCTTTGAAGAGAGCAGTGGATCTCCCCACACGGAGGTTGAGATCTTAGAAGGGACAGACTGCCTGCTCAAGTGGGTCCCTGACCCCTGAGTAGCCTAACTGGGGGACGTGACACCCCACACCTCACAGGGTGGAGTACACCCCTGAGAGGAAGCTTCCAAAGTAAGAATCAGACAGGTACACTCGCTGTTCAGCAATGTTCTATCTTCTGCAACCTCTGCTGCTGATACCCAGGCAAACAGGGATTGGAGTGGACCTCAAGCAATCTCCAACACAACTGCAGCCGAGGGTCCTGACTGTCAGAAGGAAAACTATCAAACAGGAAGGACACCCACACCAAAACCCCAT
>NW_022334980.1:0-7624 GCF_002776525.5 Piliocolobus tephrosceles
CTGTGGAAGGTCCGCATATCGCTTGTGGGGACCCTCTGTGAGACACTGTCACCCTGCTCCAAAGCTTGGGGCTTTACAGTCCGCCCAGGACAACCCTAGGGGCTTCTGGGATGGGAGAGACCTCATGGGAGGCTTGCTTGCAGCATTTCCTGAGATTTTGCCGCTTCCCCCTCTGCCTGCCTCAACCCTCCCCTGAATCTCTGTTGCCCGCCCACACCACCCTTTGGCACAGTGTTCACTTGTCTCGGCCTTCCGTGAAAGATGCAGGCACCTTGCTCCAAAGCCTGAGGCTTTATAGCCCGCTTGGGTCAGCCCTGGGGGCTTCTGGCATGGGAGAGGTTTTCTTGCGAGGCTCCCAGCCTTCTCTGCGGTCTTGCTGCTTCACCCCTCTACCTGCTTCATCCTCCCGGCAGACGCCGCGGCCCGCCCACACCAACCTGTGGCATTGTTTTCACTTGTGCGGACCTTCCACGAGATACACAGCCACCCTGCTCCAAAGCCAGGAGCTTTACAGTGCACTCGAGATAGCAGCCCTGGTCTCTTCTGAAATGGGAGATGCCTCCTTGGGAGGTTACCAGCACTCCCTGCTATCTCGCCGCTTCTTCTCTGCCTGCCAAAACGACCTCCTTAGTTTCTGCGGCCCACCCACGCCACCCTGCAGCCCCGTTTTTGCTTGCGGTGGCCTTCCAGGAGAGAAACAGGCACTCTGTTCCAAAACCTGGGGCTGTACAGCCCAACCAGGACAGCCTTGGGGGCTTCTGGGTTTGGAGAAGCCTCCTTGGGTGGCCCCCAGCATTTAATGTGGTCTGGCCGCTTCTTTCCTCTTCCCTGCTCAAGGTCCCCCTGAGTCCCTGCTGCCCAACCACATCACCCTGCGGCCGTTTTGGCTTGTGGCGACTTCTGCGAGAGACACGGGAGCCCTGCTCCAAAGCTGGGAAATTTATAACCCCCCTGGTACAGCCTTAGAGGCTTCTGGAATGGAAGAGGCTTTTTTGGGGGTCTCCCAGTATTCTCTGCGGACTCACCATTTCTCCCCACTCTCTGTCTCAATGTATCCCTGAGTCCCTGCAGCCTGCCCACGCCATCCTGCGGCCCCGTTTTTGCTTGTGGGGTCCTTCCCCAAGAGACACAGCACCCTGTTCCAAAGCCTGGGGCTCCACAGCCCGCCAGGTGCAGCCCTGGAAGCTTCTGGGATGGGAGAGGCCTCCTTGGGAGTCTCCCAGCATTCCCTGTGGTCTCGCTGTTTTTCCTGTCTGCCTGCTTCCATGTCCCCCTGAGTCCCTGCGGCCAACCAGCCACCCTGTGGGCCCGTTTTTGCCTTTGGGGGCCTTCCACAACAGACACAGGCGCCTAGCTCCAAAGCTTGAGGCTTTACAACCTGCCTGGGAAGACCCGGGGGCTTCTGGGTTTGGAGAGGCCTCCTTGGGGGGCTCCCAGCATTCCTTGAGGTCTCCGCTTCTCTCCTCTGCCTGCCTCAACGTCCCCCTGAGCCCATGTTGCCCTCCCACTCCTCGCTGCCACCCCGTTTTCCCTTGTGACAGACTTCTGTCAGAGACACAGGCACCCTGCTCCAAAGCCTGGAGCTTTACAGCCTGCCGGAGACAATCCTGGTGGCTTCTGGGATGAGAGAGGCCTCCTTGAGAGCATCCCAGCATTCCTTACGGTATTGCCGCTTCTCCATTCTACCTGCCTCAACGTCCCCCTAAGTCCCTGAGCCTACCCCCACGTTTCTTTGTGCCTCGTTTTTGCTTGTGGGCGCAGTCCATGAGAGACACGGGCACCCTACTCCAAAGCCTGAGGCTTTACAGCCTGAGCGGCACAGCCCTGGAGGATTTTGGGATGAGAGCGACTATTTTGGAAGGATCTGAGCAATCCCTGAGGTCTCGCTGCTTTTCCCCTCTGCAGGCCTCAATGTCCCCCTTAGTCCTTGTGGCTCACCCACACCACCCTCCGGGCCGTTGTCACTTGTGGGAGCCTTTCGCAAGAGACACAAGCACACTGCTCCAAAGTCTGCAGCTGTACAGTCCCACCAGGAAAGTGCTGGGTGCTTCTGGGATGAGAGAGGTCTCCTTGGGAGGTTTTCAGCATTCACTGCGGTCTTGTTGCTTCTACCTTCTGCCTGCTTCAACATCCCCGAGTCCCTGCCACCAGACCACGCCACTCTGCTCCTCGCTTTTGCTTGTGAAGACCTTCCGCGAGTGCCAAGGAAGCCCTGCTCCGAAGCCTGGGGCTTTACAGCTAGCCTGGGACAGCCCTGGGAACTTCTGAGACCTAAGAGGCCGTTTTGAGATGCGAGCAGCATTTCCTGCGGTCTAGCTGCCTCACCCCTCTGCCTGCTTCAAAGTCCCCCTGAGTCCCTTCATTTGGCCGACGCCACCCTGTGGCCCCGTTTTCACTTGTGTGAGCCTTTTGCAGGAGAAACAGGCACACTGCTCCAGAGCCTGGGTCTTTATAGCCCATCTGGAACAGACTTGGGGGCTTCTGGGATGGGAGAGGCCTCATTGGGAGGCTCCTAACATCACTGTGGTCTCCCCCTTTCTCCCCTCTCCCTCCCTCAACGTCCCCCTGAGTTTCTGCAGCTGGCCCACGCCACACTGCTGCCCTGTTTTGCTTCTGGGGGCCTTCCACGAGATACAAAGTCACCATACTCAAAAGCCTGGGGCTTTACAGCTCTCCTGGGGTAGACCTGGGGGCTTCTGGGATGGGAGAGGCCTCCTTGGGGTGCTTTCAGCATTACCTTTGCTCTTGCCACTTCTCCCCTCTGCCTGCTTCAATGTCCCACTGAGTCCCCATGGCCCGCCCGCACCACCCTGCGGCCCCGTTTTCGCTTGTGGGGGCCTGCAGCAAGAGACACTGGCACCCTGCTCCAAAGCCTGAGGCTTTACAGGCCCCCGGAACAACTCTGGGGGCTTCTGAAATGGGAGAGACCTACTTGGGAGGCTCCCAGAATTCCCTGAGTTCTCCCCACTTCCACCCTCTGCCTGCCTCAATGTCCCCCTGAGTTTGTGTGACCCACCCACGCCACCCTGCTGCCCTGTTTTTGCTTGTGGGGGCCTTCCGCGAGACACAGGCACCATGCTTCAAAGCCTGAGTATTTACAATCTGCACGGGACAGACCTGAAATCTTCTGGAATGGGAGAGGCCTCCTTAGGAGGCTCCCCGCATTTGGCGAAGTCTTGCCGATTCTCCCCTTTGCCTGCCTCAACGTTTCCCTGAGTCCTTGCTGCCTGCCCATGCTATTCTGCAGCCCCGTTTTTGCTTAGGGACCTTCCCTGAGAGACACAGGCATCGTGCTCAAAAGCCTGGGGCGTTACAACCTTACAACATGCTCCAGACAGTCTTACAGGCTTCTGGAATGGGAGAGCCCTCCTTGGAAGGCTTCAAGCATGCCCTGCGGTCTTGCTGTTTCTTTCCTCCCTCTGTCTCAACGTCCCCGAGTCTTTGCTGTCCTGTTTTTGCTTGTGCAGGCCTTCGTCATGAGACACAGGCACTCTACTCCAAAGCCTTGGCCTTTACAGCCCACCCGGACAGCTCTAGGGGCTTCTGAGATGGGAGAGGCCTTTTTTGGAGGCTCCCCGGCATTCTCTGCGGTCTCGCCGCTCTCTGCTTGCCTCAATGTCCTCCTGAATTCCTGCAGCCCGCCCATGCCCCACTGCGGCCCGGTATCAGCTTGTGGGGGCCTTCGGCCAAAGACACATAAACCCTACTCCAAAGCCTGGGTCTTTACAACTTGCCCAAAACAAACCTGGGGGCTTCTGAGATGGGAGAGGCCTCCTTGAGAGGCTCCTGTCATTCCCTGCGGTCTCGTTGGTTTTACCCTCTGACTGTGTCAACCTCCCTCTGAGACCCTGAGGCCCAACCATGCCAGCCTGTGGCCCCATTTTTGCTTGTGGGGGCCTTCCGCGAGAGACACAGTCACCTGCTTCAAAGTATGGGCATTTGTAGCTTGCCCGGGACAGCCCTGGGATCTTCTGGAGTGGAAGAGGTCTCCTTGGGAGGCTCCATCATTTTCTGCGATCTCGCCGCTTCTCCCCTCTGCCTGCCTTAATGTCCCCCGAAGTCTCTGCTGTCTGCCCACTACACCCTGGGGCCTCGTTTTCGCTTGTGGGCACCTTCAGTGAGACACACAGGGACCCTGCTCCAAAGCTTAAGGCCTTGCAGGCCACCAGTAACAGCCCTGTGGGCTTCTGGGATGAATGAGGCCTTGGTGGGAGGCTCCCAGCATTCCCTGCAGTCTCAACAATTTCCCCCTTTGCCTGCCTCAACGTCCACCTCAGTCCCTGCTGCCCACTGACGCCATTTTGAGGCTCTGTTTTCGCTTGTGGGGGCCTTCCGTGAAGACACAGGCACGGTGCTCAAAAGCCTGGCGCTTTACAGCCTGGGAAAGACTTGGGGACTTCTGGGATGGGAGATTCCTACTTGGGAGGCTTCCAGCATTCCCTGTCACCTCACCGCTTCTTTCCTCTGCCAGCCTCTACTTCCCCCTGGGTCCCTGTGGCCCGCCACCACCAGCCTGCTTTCACTCGTGAGGGCCTTCCACAAGAGACACAGGCACCCTGTTTCAAAGCCTGGGTCTTTACAGCGTGCCCGGGATAAAGCGTAGGGCTTCTGGGATGGGAGAGTCTTCACTGGGGGTTCCCAGGATCCCCTGCAGTCTCCCCACTTCTCTTCTATTCCTGCGTAAATGTCCTCCTGACTCCCTGCTGCCCACCCACACCACCCTGCGGCTTCATTTTCACTTGTGGGGGTTTGCCGCCAGAGACTCAGGCTCCCTGCTCCAAAGCCTGGGGCTTCACAGTCAGCCCGGGAAAGCCCTGGGGGCTTCTGCGATGGAAGAGGTATCCTTGGGAAGCTCGCAGCATTCCCTGTGGTTTCGCCGCTTCTCCCCTCTGCCTGCCTCAACATTCCCTGAGTCCCTGCCGTCCGCCCCCATCACCCGGTGGCCCCCTTTTTGCTTGTTGGGACCTTCAGCGAGAGATGCAGGCACCCTTCTTCAAAGCCTGGGACTTTACAACCCGTCCAGGACAGCCCTGAGGGTTTCTGAAATGGGAGAGACCCCCTTGGGAGGCTCCCTGCATTCCCTGTAGTCTCACCTTTTCTCCTGTCTGCATGTATCAACATGCTTCTGAGTTCGTGCGGCTGCCCCACGCAACCCTGCAGCCTTGTTTTCGCTAGAGGGGGCCTTCCATGAGAGACACAAGCACTGTGCTCCAAATCCTGGGGCTTTTAAACAGCCCTCCAGGAACAGCCCTGGGTGCTTCTGGGATGGGGGAGGCCTTTTTGGGAGACTCCCAGTATTCCCTGCGGTCTCGCAGCTTCTCCCCTCTGCCTGCCTCAGTGTCTCCCTGAGTCCCTGCGGCCCGACCAGGCCACACTGCAGCCTCTTTTTCTCTTGTGGAAGCCTCTCAGGACAGAGACAGTCATGCTGCTCCAAAGCCTGGGGCTGTACAGCCCACCCGAGAAAGAGCTGGGGACTTCTAATATTGGAGAGGCTTTCAGCATTCCCTGTGGTCTCGCCTCTTCCTTACTCTGTCTGCCTCAGTGTACCCCTGAGTCCCTGAGGCCCGACCACATCACCCTACTGCCCCGTGTTCGCTTGTAGGGGCCTTCCAAGAGGGACACATGGACTCTGCTCCAAAGCCTGGGGCTATCCAGCCCATCTGGGACAGCAATGGTGGCTTCTGGGATAGAAAAGGCATCCTTGAGAGACTCCTGGCATTCCCTGCGGTCTTGCCACTTCTCCCCTCTGCCTGTCTCAACGTTTCCCTGAATCCTTATGGCCCTCCTATGCCACCCTGAGGCCACGTTTTTGCCTGTGAAGGCCTACCACGAAAGACACAGGCACCCTGCTCCAACCTCTGAGGCTGTACAGCCCACCCGAAACAACCCTGGTGGCTTCTGGGATGGGAGAGTCATCCTTTTGAGGCTTTCAGCATTCCATGCCATCTCGCCACTTCTCCCCTCTGCCTACCTCAATGTCCTTGTGAGTCCCTGCGGCCTGCCCATGCCACCCTGCTGCCCCATTTTTGCTTTCAGGGGCCTTCCACCATGGACTCATGCACCCTGCTCCAAAGCCTGGTGCTTCACAGCTTGCCTGGGACAGCCCTGGGGGCTTCTGGGATAAGAGAGGCCTCCTTTGGGAGGAGCTTGCAGAAAGCCGAGATCGCGCCACTGCACTCCAGCCTGGGTACATGGGAGCAAGATTCCCTTAAAAAAAAAAAAAAAGAAAAAGAAAAAGAAAAGAAAAAGACACAGGCCTCCTTTGGAGGCTCCCAGCATTCCCTAAGGTCTCATCACTTCTCCCCTGTGACTGCCTCAACCTCCACCCCGAGTCCCTGTGGCCTGCCCTCCTTACCCAGTGGCCCCAATTTAGCTTTAGGGAGCCTTCTGCAAGAGACACTGGCAACCTGCTTCAAAGCCTGGGCCTTCACCACCTACCCAATACTGCCCTGGGGACTTCTGGAATGAGAGAGGCTTCCTCGCGACTCTCCCAGCATTCCCTGTGGTCTCTACTCTTCTTCCCTTTGCCTGCCTCAACGTCCCCCTGAGTTTCTGCAGCTCATCCATGCCACCCTGCGGCCCCCGTTGTTGGGGCCTTCTGGAAGAGACACAGACAATCTGCTCCAAAGCCTGGGGCTTTACAACCCACTCGGTATGGCCCTGAGAGCTGCTGAATGGGGAGAGTCCTCCTTGGAAGGATCCCAGCATTCCCTGCCATCTCACTGCTTCTACCCTCTCCCTACCTGAACGTTCTCCAGAGTCCCTGCGTCCCGCCCATGTTACGGCCCAGTTTTCCCTTTTGGTGGCCTTCCTCAATAGATACAGGTAACCTCCTCCAAAGCCTGGAGCTTTACAGCCCGCCAGGGGCAGCCGTGGGGGCTTCTAGGGTAATAGAGGCCTTTTGGGGAGGCTGCAAGCATTCCCTGCTGTCTCCAAACATTCCCTGCTGTCTCGCCACTTCTCCCCTCTGCCTGCCTCAACAAGCCCCTGTGTCCCTGCAGCCCGCCCACGCCACCCTATGGTCCCGTTTTCGCTTGTGAGGGCCTTCCTGAGAAACACACACACCCTTCTCAAAAGCCTGTGGCTTTCCAACCCGCCCTGGACAGCCCTTGGTACTTCTCCGATGGGACAGGCCTCTTGGGAGGCTCCCAGCCTTCCCTGTGATCTCGCTGCTTCTCGCCTCTACCTGTCTCAACGTCCCCGAGTCCCTGAAGCCTGCCCATGTCACCCTACTTCCGTGTTTTTGCTTGTGGGGGCCTTCCGAGACACCCGCAGGAACCCTGCTCCAAAGCCTGAGGAGTTAGAGACCGCCCGGGACAGCCCTGAGGGCATCTGGTATAGGAGAAACCTCCTTGGGTGGCTGCAAGCTTTCCCTGCGGTCTTGCCGCTTCTCCCCTCTGCCTGACTCAACAACTCCCTGAGTCCCAGGGACCTGCACAGGCCACTCTGTGGTCCCATTTTCCATTGAGGGGTTCCTTCAGTGAGAGACACAGGCACCCTGCTCCAAAACCCGGAGCTTTACAATTCGCCTGGGACACCCCCGAAGGCTTCTGGGATGGGAGAGGCATTCTTGGGAGGCTGCCAGCATTTTCTGCCTTCTAGCCGCTTCTCCCCTCTGTTTGGA
>NW_022334981.1:0-16105 GCF_002776525.5 Piliocolobus tephrosceles
TCTTTTTATTTTATTTTATTTATTTATTTATTTATTTATTTATTTATTATACTTTTAAGTTCTGGTATACGTGTGCAGAACATGCAGATTCGTTACATAGGTATACATGTGCCATGGTGGTTTGCTGCACCCATCAACCCATTATCTTCATTAGGTATTTCTCCTAATGCTATCCCTCCCCTTGCCCCCCACCCCCGATAGGCCCTGCTGTGTGATGTTTCCCTCCCTGTGTCCATGTGTTTTTATTGTTCAACTCCCACTTATGAGTGAGAACATGCAGTATTTGGTTTTCTGTTCTCGTGATAGTTTGCTGAGAATGATGGTTTCCAGCTTCACCCATGTCCCTGCAAAGGACATGAACTCATTCTTTTACATGGCTGCATAGTATTCCACGGTGTATACATGCCACATTTTCTTAATCCAGTCTATCATTGATGGGCATTTGGGTTGGTTCCAAGCCTTTGCTATTGTAAATAGTGCTGCAATAAACATACGTGTGCATGTGTCTTTAGGGTAGAATGATTTATAATCCTTTGGGTATATACCCAGTAATGGGATTGCTGGGTCAAAAAAAAATTTCAGGAATCTAATTTAAAAGATCCACCTTCTGGTCATTGAATTTCCAGTGCTGTACTTATTCCAATAGTGACTCAATCCAATAGCTTCTTCATGGAAAGCCCAGAATGTAATATTCCAGGTTTAAAAAAAGATATTTCCTGGAGAGAAGCAAACCCAAAGACCCCTTCCCCAAAAAATTCTCCCAGGAATAGGTTTAATTTTATGAATACTCATTCGAGCTAATGTGGTGCCACGTGTAGATAATATGCAAATATATGTATGAACATAGACATATATGTAGACATACCATATAATATTCATATGTACACATGTATGTACCTAATAACCAAAGAGATCAAGGAGATAGCAAAGGACTCTTGTTACCACAGATTGTTGAGGATGGTGTTTGCCTTTGGCAAACCAAAATTTGTAGGGGAGGGCGCCACTCACAGATCTTTTAATCTGTGACACTGCATAGCCCTACCTGGGATTGGACTTTCCCAGCACTAACCAGGCAACAAGGGTTAGGATGACAAAAGTCATGTAGGAATGGAACTTCTTAATGCAAACTCTCCTGAGAGCTTGACATATTCAAAACAAAATGTCCTGGTTTTGCAGCCTTTTTGAGACTGGCCACCCAATGGAACTCAAAAATTATGCTGCCTGGATGGCACAGACCAAGAGAGTCCTTCCACTTGGTCACAAGTTAAGTTTTCAAGGACATCAAACAAGATGAGAGAGAACCTAAAATGATACCCCTCTTCATGACAGAAGGACACACAAAGACAAAGACAAAGGAAAAGACTATTTCTGGTAGAAAAGGGAACAAACACTATGAATATTCAAACCACAAAGTACCAAAAGTACACCAGAGTCACGAGAACAAGACAAGTCAAACAAATCCTTTCCTCCCATTAATCAAGATTTTGGAGAAGAAAAGGAAACAAATAACAATATCTGCCATCCACTTGGCCAGATTCCACAGAGAGACAGAGGCCTGGAGCCTGACTTGTAAGAAACTCTTGCCCTTTTGATGGCTCATCAAGACCTGAATTCACTTGGCTGTGGGTCAGGAGAGCAGAGCCTGCTCACAGAGTCAAACTGTAGGAACCAAGGGAAAGTGTCCCCTTCACCCTCGGAAGGTGCGCTAAAAAATCAGCTCACAAATGGCAGATTAATTGCAACAAAGGCATAGAAACTTTACTGATGTGTACACAGGGGCATCACAGAGTGATGACCCAACCACCCAGTGACCTGAGGAAGCTTATATACCATCCTGAGATTACAGCAAAAATGGTGGCTTGGGGAATGGCCACAAACAGGTGATAGTGGTAAAACAGGTTATAGTGGCAAGACAGGTTATGGGAGGAAGAGAAGAGGAGGCTGGCTAGCAAGGGTGGTCTTGTTATGTAGAAGAACTCTCACAGGTAGGTAGCTGCCCTCAGAGTAAATAGATGGTAAATGTTGCTTTCCAATCTTTAAGGTATCAGAATTTTAGTTCCTCTCTCCTAGGTCTAGACAAGGGAAGGCTTGGCTGAGTTCATGCAAATTTTCTACAAATGCAAGTTTCACCCACAAAAGACAGCTTTGCAGGGCTACTTCTTCTTGCCGGCTGTCTTTATATAATCTCCAATTATGTCAAAGAAATATATTTTGAGGGCTGGGCACAGTGGCTCACACCTATAATCCCAGCACTTTGGGAGGCCGTGGTGGGCGAATCATGAGGTCAGGAGATCGAGACCATCCTGGCTAACACGGTGAAACCCCATCTCTACTAAAAATACAAAAAATTAGCCGAGCGTGGTGGCAAAGCCTGTAGTCCCAGCGACTCAGGAGGCTGAGGCAGGAGAATTGCCTGAACCTGGGAGGAAGAGGTTGCAGTAAGCCGAGATCGCGCCACTGCACTCCAGCCTGGGTGACAGAGCAAGACTCCGTCTCGAAAAGAAAAAAAAAGAAATATATTTTGGGGCAGAATTTTTTTCCTTCCTTATGATATTCTGAATTATGGGAACTTTCCTGCTGAATTAGTGTTTTCGGTGAAGGTTCATGGGGCCAAGAATTTGCCATCCATCAGGGGGCGACAGAGCCAGCCATTTGGTTCATTGAGATGCATTCCAATTTTAGTGTTGGATGTGTATTTGCCCTAAGTCCCATAACAAAGCTTTGATATAATACTCACACCTTTTTACTGCATTTCAATATACACAAATATTAGTAAGTCATCTGAACAATTATCTGCTTCCTGTAATAATTGTATAAACAAAGTTGTTTTAAATATTTACATAGATTGCCAGGGTGTGGACTGTGACATTTTATCAGTTAACTGTATTGACTGATCATGTACACATTGGTGTCTAAACCTAAAATATCTTGCAACTGGTCTATATATATATATATATATATATATATATATATACACACACACACACACACACACATAAATGTAGATACATACACACACACATATATACACACACACGGAAAAGAATACAACAAGGTAATATACTCTCCATTCAATTCTTATGAAATTTTAATGATCAGTTTTCTTTCAATTTGGCTTTCACTCAGCATTTCTCTACTAATTATCCCAAATATGGACTCGGTATTTAGCTGCTATTTTCTTGCTTTATAAATTGAGGGTTATTCTCGCAGATGATTTGCCAAATAACTTTTTTTGTCTTTTGAAGAATGATATTATGAAATTTTCATAATATGAAATTTCATGATCCTTTAAGGATTTAGCTGCACAAAGTCTTAGAAAATGTGATAAGAGTGGGCTTTGTGTAGATGAGTTGAGAGAATGTGTGTGCAATCCCCCAGATACCCTAGAGTCTGCTGCATCCCCAAGAGAGCAGACTAGACGGCAGGCAACTGGGGTGGACCGGAAGGGAGAGGGCAGCCAACAGGAGCACTCAGTGTCTGGAGGCCATGGTCAGCACTGTGATTCTTATTCTAAGGCCAGTGGGAAACCATTGGCAAAGTTAAGTCAGAAGAGTGACATGACAGGATTTGTGTTTGTCAAGGAGTATTTAACCACTGTCAGGTTGAAATCACCAGAGGTGAGTGGGGGGTCTGTGCTGTCCCTGGTGGGCTGCACTGAAGAGAGAGCACCGCATCAGCCCGGGGTGATCCCGTGGTGAACGATGGGTCTGCATCTGCCCAGGAGAAGACGGTGGGTAGACTCAGCTCGGAGTCACCTCTGCTCTTTAGATCTGCCAAGGTTGTAAAATGAAGGGATGGTCTGAAGAACAGTTTCAGAAAAAGAAAACTGGATCTGAATAAAAAGAGACATTTGTCTTTCAGTCCAGGCAGCGAGTGAAGTGGGTCTGAAGACTGGATAATGTAACTGGGATAGACCACAAGAAGATTTTCATGTTACTGGGGAAAGGGCCTGCAAGACAGCGAGCAAAATCCCTGCTAAGTTCATTAAATCCATTCCAATGCTCCTTCCAGAAAAAAGTAACTGGAAGGCTATTCTGTGATGCATTCAGAAAGAAAACCTGTTTGTGACTATTTTGAATGAGTTTTAAAAATTTGCCAACAAATCTCTGCTATCAAAGATCTAACTGATGATACAGTAAATTTTTAAATTCACTTTTCCTTTCAAGTCTTAATGAAGCCCTTAGTGCTTTAGCTAAACAATATAATCCCTACTAAGCTCCTAAGAGATCCCAGGAAATAGCTTCCCTGGCTGAGTGCCTCTCAAAAACCATGCAAAAAGAGAAAGAGGCTAAAGCAGAAATGAGGAAAAGACTGCTAAACTCATGGCCTTACATATTCAACAACTCAAAGCCTCACATCGGCAAGTCCCACAAAAATAGACAGAAAGCAGTAGCCTTGTCTACTTCAAAGGGCATGATTTGCTTTTCCTGTAAGGGTCCTGGCTATCTAAAATGAGATTGGGAAAAATACAAACAATGGCTTCAGATGTACCCAAGTAAGGCAAGGAACCCCTCCTACTCGTGAGAACTTACAAGAGACGTTTTTGTTGGGTAAAACTGAGGACTCCCTGGGGGAAATTAGGGGGACTTTTTCTTTCCTTTCAGTTTACTAAGTAGGATAAGTTGGTCTTAAAATCAACAGCAAATTGATCCGAGCTCTAGTTGACACTGGAGCTCTGCTCTTGGTGCTTACCCTCTATTCCTTTTCAGACCCCCCTCCTCAGAGTAATCAAACAATTGAAATAGTGAGGGTTGCTAACCAAACTATGACTGTCTTTAAGTCTGAGCCAGTTTCTTATCAATTAGGACCCCTTGCCAGCCAACACAGTTTGCTGTTGTCCTCTCTGCCCCAATCCACCTGATAGTGAGAGACGTTCTCAAAAACACCGAGCCCACATTTCTTTCACCCACAAGGGAGATATCGTCTTAGAAGTCTCCCCAACCAAAGTTTCAGCCTCCAGTGTCACCCACATCTTCTCCCTGCTAGTTTCTAGCTATGTAGTTGTTACTGAACAGCCAGTTCTAAAACAACTGCCTGAAACCCTTTGGGTGAAAGTGGATACAGTTGTTGGCCTGATCCTTTCAGCATCACTTATTTCTATACAGATAGACACTAACAGTCCTCCTCCAAATTTAAAACAATATCCCCTCAGTTCTGAAACTTTAGCTGATATAGAATCTATAGTCAGTGATTTCATTTCCCAGGGACTCATAGTCCTCTACACCAGTCCCCGTAATACATCCGTTGTGCCAGTCTGTAGCCTAATATGAAGGGATGGAGATGCATCCAGGATCTTAGGGCTATCCACAACATTGTCTGTCCCTGACACCCCGTTGTGTTAATCCACAGCCACTCTTACCCAAGACTCCTCCTGACACTCACTATTTCTCCACTATTGATCTCTGCAGCGCCTTCTTCAGTCCTCCTGTCAGCCCCAAAAGTCAGTTTCTTTTTGTCTTTCCTTGGAAAGGCTAACAATTTGCATGGATGGTGCTTTCCCAAGGATACACCCAAAGCCCTTCCTACCTTTCCCAGATTCTGCAGGCTGACCTAAAAGAAATAACCTTCCCAGATAATTTGACTCCATTACAATACATTGATGACTTGCTTTTATGCTCCCTCTCTCAAAAGGCTTGCCACACTGACACTCGCCTCTTACTTTACCAGCTAGCCCTTAAGGCACACAAGGCTCTAAGACAAATGATATTTTTGCTGGGACTCCATCAAGCTCCTTGGGCATCAAGAGTAAACACTGACTTCATCAGCTTTCAAGGCATATTTTCTTTTCCCTTGCCCAATACTAAAAGATAACTTAGGGGTTTCTGGGGACTTGTGGTCTGCCATAGAGCTTGGATCCCTAATTTCTCTTTGATCACACAACCTTGATATACTCTGCCTGAGGCTTCTCCTCAGACCCCCTCACTTTTACTACTGAATCTCAAGCATCAGTTGTCCTTGCCTCTCAAGTTGGGATACCCTAATTATGACCTTTCTGTTTCCTTTCTCATTCATGAATGAGAAGGTAGCACTCTGGGATTTGTAACTCAGGCCCATGGGGGCCTGATAGGATCTCTTCTCTGTTTACATTTCTCACTCAGTCAAAGCCCTCTTCACCTCTTACCACACCCAACTCCTGCCGGTTGATTGACCTCCCAGATGTAAGTTTCTGTTCCTGCCCCAACTTATCATCCACAGCAACCTGCTTAAACATGCCACTCTTTTACCTTCACAGAAGCCCTTACAGATACCCTTATTCCTCCTCATATAGATTTAAAGGAAACCCCTTTACTCAATCCTGACTTTGTCTGATACACTAATTTTGTAGAGGCCCCACTGGCTCTTGACAGGCTGGATATGCAGTCGTTTCCTTGACAGAAACCAGAAAATGGGGGCCTGTGACTAATACCTGGTCCACCCAACAGAGAGAATAACATGTGCTTATCCCAGCTTGCTTGTTAGCCAGAGATAAAACTGCAGACATTTATACAGACAGCAGATATGCTCTGGAAACAGAGAGAACTTCTGACCTCTTCCAGATATCATATCAAAAATAAGGATCATGTGTTGACACTTCTCCATACCATTCTGGCTCTTAGAGCCCTGTTTATTGAAATCCAAGGTCATTCCTCTGAGAATACCAAAGGTAATAGAGGCAACCACCTAGGTGATGTTACAGCCAAGACTGTAGCCCTAAATGGTACCACTTATCCTGTTATCCCTGTTTCCATTCAAACCCTACTCTTACCCATTGTATCTTCCAAAAAACTTGTCTCCAGACTCTCAAAGTCTCAAACGATGTCCGCAGGTAAAAAAAAAAAAAAAAAAAAAGGGAAAAATGGGCAAAACAACGTTATACCTACAAATCATAATCTCAGTTATGGAAGAAGCTTAACATTCATCCTGTCCTTCCAGAAAATTTACAAAGGGCCACTCATACCTTTAAACATAACCTCACCCACTGGAGACTTTACAAAATAATCCAGTGGGGAAAACAGTACAATTGGGGTCTTTTCCCAGTGGTTGCTTCTCAAGTCTACAAATGATGCAAAATCTGTTATTTGTATAATGCTGGGAAGCCCCCAAAGGCTGCCCCCAGAGAATTCCCATTGCCAAATGGCCCTTTTGCAAGCTGGCAACTTGATTTTATCCAAGTACCCCTTCTCACTGGGATGCAAGTATGTACTTGAGATAATAGCTATGTATTCCCATTGGGTAGAGGCCTTTGCTTACAAACAAATCATCGTCATATTAGCCACAATTCTTTTTGAAACAATTATCCCCACTTGGGAAATTCCTACTGAACTCCACAGTGATTGAGGAACCCAGTTTACTAGCCAAGCATTAGAATGAGTTTGTGATGTCTGGCCTATTCTGCAACACTTCCATCCACCTACCACCCACAGTCTTCTGGGCTTGTAGAATGAATAAAGGGAATAATAAAGAGCCCATTGCCTGAGATTACAAACACTCTTAATCTGCCCTGGCCTAGGGCTCTCCCTCTAGCTCTATTGATCCTGCTGTCTACCCACTCTGGAAAATACCACCTCACCCCTTCTGAGATTGTCGCAGGTAGGTCCATGCCTTTAACTGAGGGAATGTTTTACCCTACTCAGTTAAACGGAGATCTCCTGACCTACTGCCAAGGACTCGTTCAGGCTCTAACAACTCACCATGAACTGGTTGTGGAATCCTTCTATGGTCGTCCATCAAAAGATGAACCCTGATATCATGACCTCTAACTAGGAGACTTCATTTACTAGAAAAGACGCCAGCTAAAAAACTTCCTCAAGCCCCGCAGCAAAGGTCCACTCCTGGTACTCCTGACTCAACTGTATGTTGCTAAGTTACAGGTCATTGACTACTGGATCCACATATCCCACCTACAAAAGACACCTGCAGACATCTGGAATTCAGCCCCAATACCTGATACCAAGTGCAAGATGGCTGGAGCCCCAACACCAGGATGAGAAGCCCACGGTTGCAGGAAACTGCTTCCCCCAAGACTCCAGACCAGGCCTATATCCAGATGAAAGTTTACACTCCCCTCATAGTGCTCATTACACTCATTGCTTTAGAAGTTTTCAGAGTTGTTATTAGCTTATGAAAACAGGACATATACCTTTGCTTTGCTTATTTAAATCTAATATACCCAGTCCTTTTGCATACCTCATAATTCTATTAATGGTAGAAGTGTAATGTCTTATGTATAGCAGACATTTTATGTCACATGAAAGGAATTCCATGTATTCCTATATTTAGATATTTGTAGACCTTCCTTGCCAACCCTATTCATGGTCCCTAAAACTCTTTCCTCTAGAATACATGATCCCCACTCAAGAAGGCATTGCCATTCAGCCTCTTGTCAGCCGGACACTTTACTACCCTTTTAGAAGGGCAATAAACCTACTGAATTAAGGCTCCACCCTTACAACCTCATTTAACCTTAATTACCTTCTTCCAGTCTCTACCTCCAAGTCACATTGGGGGTTAGGGCTTCAACATATAAATGCCGGGGAGATACAATTCAGTCCATAGCGAACAGCAATGGAATACCACATGTGTTCCCTTCACACGTGCAGCTCTTCACTACTTCTCACTACAGCACATTTGAGTGCCTACTTTAAACACAGAGTGAATTACCTGCCTCAACCAGACTTACGTTTGCTGCTGGCCATAGCACTGGCACCAGTTGTACCACTGGCAATGGCCCTGGCTCCTGCATGCTCCATGGCATTAGTACCTCTATTCCCTGAAATCCTGGCTTGGACTCTGTCCTGATCTTCTCTCAGGACCTCTTTGCACACTGACCTGTAGGACCGGAAGTCAATGTAAATAATCTTGTCTGCAAACCCCAAAATGTACACCTGTTCTGGGTTCAGTGTGGTCATGAGGGCCTCACAGGAATTCGTAGCATATAGGATCCCTTTTGCACATCTGCCTCAAATTCAGATATTGTTGCTGCAAAAATTCTTCAATGAAAAGCTTTCTGGGCATCCCGAAAATAATGTACTTCCCCTCAACATCTTCAACTTGCTCAGCATATTCCAAATGTCCTCTTCAGGGGCAGAGCTGCCCTCCATGAAAACCAGGTCCAGGATGGACATCAGAGTACCAGTTTGGGGTAAGCCCCAGGCTTTACTCACGCAGTCCCTCAGCAGAGGAAAGTTCCACTTTGTTGATGAGGATGTCACATTGCTTCCTGGCATCCATGTTCACTTCCTCAACTCAAGGCCAAAGAGTACTCCAGGCTCTCAGAGGCTTTGCTGAGGACCTCAGGGAAGTGATCCATGTGCTGTTGGATGATGTGCCTCAGCATTTTGGCCTTTCGGGTGGGCTCCTTCTTCTGGTTCTTCAGCAGCAGGAACACCTCCAACTCAGCCACATTACTGCTCAAGAGGTCCCTGGGCCTGAACTCAGAAAGGGGTGGGGCCCTTGCTTTTCCTGGTGGCTGCTTGCTCCCTCACCTGAACTGCTCCCTAAGGGAGATAAGGCGGCAGTGGAGGTGAAACGGGGATTCCAAGAACATGGAGGAGCACTGAGTGTCCCACCAGCAGGTTTCCCCTTAGCAGCCTGTGATCTGATAACAGGAGAGTGAGGAGAAGGCCTTCTCCTCAGCCTCAAGAGCCTGGTTCTCACCTCAGGCCTGGCAGTGTTTCTTGTGGGCTCTGCTTCAACTCTTCTGAGCCCCAAGCTCAACTCTGCTCAGGGGCCTTGATAAGAATGTGGGCAGGAGGGCAGGACATGGGGCCGCAGAGGAGGAGCAGGGAGGAAGGAGGAGGATGGAGTGAGGGACATGTGAGGGGCCTCAGCAAGCAATCTCTCCCATGGATTGGAGGAAGGCTGTCTCTGCCATTTGTGCTTTAGAATACTGACCCTTGCTTTGGTCCTTCTATTCACTCTATTCCTTGAGACCCTAGAGGATACAGTGAACTAGCTCCTCAGTAGCAAGCAGTCATTCTCTGGGCTTCCCAGCCTTGACAGAGGAGCATCAGATGGTGGCACATTCAGCCTGTATTCAGGGGTCATCGCCTTGGCAGTTAGAAGGGCCTGTCCTGCTCAATCTGAGGCTGCCCCCATCAAACCCCCACACTCTCCACCCTCAACAGAGAAAGCTCAAGTTTATCCTTCAACCACAAACTCCCAAATACCAACAGTAAAGCTAGGAGAGAATTTAAAACCACCTCTACCTACTTCCTGTGGAGGGGTGGGAATATCCAGGAGGACTGGGGTGGATTTATCCTTCCAGGGTGCACCTCAGTCTCATGGATCGAAGCTACCTAAATCCCTCATGCTCCTGGACACTGAGATTGTACTTGGCAGGATCCATGGAACACCTGAGCTCTATTCCTGGGCGCTGCAAGTGCTCACAGTGAGAAATGCCCTGCATACCTTCTTGGCCTATACCCTGAGACCTGAGACCCCAAGGAGGAGTTGGAGGGATGCCTCAGGCTCAACGAAGCCATTCCCAGGAGCTGCTGAGGCTCAGGGATTACAGCAGGGATGGGACTCTGTGGGGTCCACCATGTGATGGGGTGAGTGGTCCCCTCCATTCTCACTTAGGGTCTTCACTTTGACTCCAGGCAGGGTCTGCACTCCCTGCCATCTGCTGACTTGAGGACTATCCCCTCAGACTGAGGCTCTCACTTCCTATTATCTCTGAGGAGAGAGTGAGGGTGGGGAACTCCCAGAGTGAACAGCAGGGGCCAGACTGTGCTGGTTCTCTTCTCGTTTGAGGTGGTGATCTCCTCAATCCTCAGTAAGGGTTCTTGCCTCAACTCAAGGCACGGCCTTAGTTTCGTCCAATCTGCTAACCTAAGATCAACCCCTTCAAATCAAGCCCTCAACTCTATGAGAGTCTAGAAGAAGAAGTGACAGGGTTCTCAGCTAAACAGCCCTGCCCAGGGCCTCCCAGACTGAGGGCAGGGCTGGAATTTTGCAGAGACCCCTCTGGTCAGGCATGGTGGCTCCCTTAGTTCTTCTATTGTACTGTGTGGTAAAAGATTACATTGTCCAAGGAAATGCCTAGAGAAAAATCCTTGCCCAGAGAGAGGTCTGGCCATGGCTCTTGGGAGGCAGTCTGTAAGTCCTTGGGATGTCTTGCCTGATCATCATGTCCATGTTTATCTGGAAACCTTGGTCCGTGCTGGATAGTCTATGCTGAAAATGACTTATGATGGCAGTCTTGGGTCACATGGTATTCGCTTGGCCTCCAGAGGTGCTAATGCCTGAAGTTAGTCATGTGGGTGGTCAACCACGTCGACCTGACTGAGTGTCAATAAAAACAATGGGCAGAAGGGCTCAGGTGAGCTTCTGGAGTTAGCAATACTCCATGTGTACTGTCTTACCTAGAAGTTAGTGCTGGCTGGGACTCCACACAGAGAGGAACGCTGGAAGCTCTGTGCCTGGAACTCCCTGGGCTCTGCCCTATGTGCCTCTTCTCCTGGCTGATTTTAATCTGTATCCTTTCTCTGTAATAATTCATAACCATAAGCATGCCAGCTTTCAGTGAGTTCGGTGAGTCCTTCTAGCACATTATCAAACCTGAGGTGGGGCTTGGGGACACCCGAACTTGCAGTTGGTGTAAGATGTGAGGCTGGTCTTGGGGGCTGCTAAACTTTGCAGGTCTCCACTGTGACTCCTGGTAGGATCTGGGATTCCTTCCTCTGTTGACCTGATGCCTTTGCTGTCAGGCCTCACCTCAGAGAAAACACCGAGGAGGAAGTGATCATGCCTGTCTTCCAGTAACCTGTACCCTGGGCCTCTGAGAGCAGATAGCACAGGTGAGGATCTCTGTACCTTCTGGTTTGCTTGGTTTCCTCCATCCTCCCTCAGACTCCTCAGCTAGACTCCTAGCAGGACCTGGGTCTCCTCTTTCTGTTCACTCGAGGCCAACCCCTTAGATCCAGTCTGAGCCACACAGAGAGCCTCTTTAGGAGAAAACCAGCGGAGGCCTCAGTGAGATAGCCTTACTGGGGGCCTTGCATGACTGACCACAGAAGTCAGATTTTGTGGGACCCCCTCTGTTCTGGGGTGGGTTGTGCCTTTCATCCTCATCCAGGGTCTGTGCCTTGATATCTGGCAGGAAATGTGTGACCTCCCTTCTGATGAACTGAGTCCTCTACCACCACTTACCCAAGGCCTCACCATCCTGAGACACCGGCAGGGAAGAAAGGAAACATTTCATCTTGCTACCCCTGCCCGGGCCTTCCAGAGCCAACAGCAGGGGTGGGACTCTGGGATCCTCTCTGCTCCAGAGCGACTGATCCTGTGAATACTCACTCGGGGTCCTCACCATGACTCCTGGAATGGAATAGACTTTCTCTTTTCTACTGATCTGAGGCCTGGCCCCTCAGACCATGGCTCTCACCTCCAGGAGACCTCTGTCTGGGAAGTTGAGGAATCTCATCCTGCCTGGGGTCTCCAGGGGATAACAGCAGGGGCCAGCCAGACTCCAGGGTCCACTATATCTGGCTTTAGTACAACATGGGTTCTCATGCTGGGGCCAACCCCTTGGCTGCAATCAGGGCCCGGGATCCATTGCTGATCTGAGGCTTCTGCTCCTAAAACCAACACCCTTACCTCCCAGTCTGCTGAGGAGGAGTGAGGACGCATTCATTGCCTGTGTCAGTTGGCCTCCCCTTCCTGGGATCTTCTAGGGCTGACAGCAGGGCTGGTGGTGACAGAGCTCTATAGAGCCTCATTTGTTCTGAAGGTAAGAAAGTTTTCTGCAGGAATGAGTTCTGCTGCTTCTCCAGAATGCAGTCAGACTTGTTCTGTCTCTTTTCCTTTCCATTCCCCTATAGCGTGTGTGTGTGTGTGTGTGTGTGTGCGTGTGTGTGCGCGCGACATTTTCATGTATATGGGAATTTATTTCTGGACCTGCTATCCTTTTCCATTAATCAATTTGTCAGTTCCTAATCCAGAACCATACTGTTTAACTGTTGCGTTAAGTTAGCTATCACTTAAGCCAATTCCCTGTTCACTATCTGCTTTTCTTCAGTCCAGTCTTGGTTTTATAGCTGTTACATAGCTGTGTATTTATCCAGGTCACCTTTAAGTTCAATTGTAATCCAAACATTTTCTCATATCTCATGCAGGTTTTATTAGAATATGACATATTCATGGGTTCAGAATTTTCATGGCCTTCATTAAAGTTTTTCATTTTCTTTTGTTTAACAATAGAACCATTTTTGCTCTTTATTTCTAGATATATTATTATGTATAATTACTGTTTAGAATGCACTCCTTTTTTATTATATTGTAATTTGTGATAGGTTGCATGTAGAAAATGGTAAACTTTTGTATATTTATTTGATGTAATTCCCACTCAATAAAGTCTTCTAGTTTACTTTTAATACTTTTCCATTGATTCTCTTACAATTTACTTCTCTTGGAGGATGATGAAATTTTCTGAAAATGGTGATAAAATTTTGCTCTTCTATTCATTATTCATATCTATTCTTTCTGTGTTTTTCGTAGAGAATTTGGTAGAATCTGCAGTAAAGTCTTGACCGAAGTGGTGATATCAGGCATCTAGGTTGCTTGCCTTTGTTGGAATTATCCTGGTGTTCCACCATCTAATACA
Source organism: Piliocolobus tephrosceles (assembly GCF_002776525.5). Lineage (NCBI taxonomy): Eukaryota > Metazoa > Chordata > Mammalia > Primates > Cercopithecidae > Piliocolobus > Piliocolobus tephrosceles. The sequence continues at coordinate 13,586 of NW_022334981.1, forward strand.
CTGACGCCTTTTAATTCTCATGCCTATCAAGTTAAACATGCTTTGTTTTGTTCCTAATTTACATAAGAAAGTCATTTAAAAGTAATTTTAAAAATTCAACATTCAATCTTAATGAAATTTCTCATTAATAAGAATGAGAAATTTCATTAAGATTGAATGTTGAATTTTCAAAATGACTTTTGTTTCATTGATCCAAGTGGCATTCCCCACCCCCGCACCCAAAGGCATGGGTCTGGTGTTTCTGCACGTCTTCTGAACAAATGGCATTTACAGCTTTGTTTGAGGATATTTGCAAAGCTGTTCCAGGTCAGGAATTGTATTTGCTTACATTCCAGTGTAATAATGCTTGAGTCTCCTGCCCAACCCAGAGACATTGCAAGGAGATATAGCTAACGTCTCTCTCTTGGTCAGAGGGCAGATTTGTTTTCTAACCAGAATAATAATGATATTGGCTTCTTCCATGGCAACATCGGATCAGGTATGTTAGCCGTGCCCTTATAAGACTGGGGGATTCCTAAGCTCAAAATTCCTCAGCTGTGTCACAGACCACCAGGTAGGACTTGGGGAACCACAGCAACTGATACAAACATGAAGCTCATGTGGCCTGCCATGTAATGCATAATAAAGTGTCCAAATCCATTTGGAATCAAGGCCTCCTTACTGGCTGTAGCTATGGAAATGTGCTAAGCCAGCCTAACAGCTTCTTGACTACTTGACTGAAACATTTATAGATGTCAGAATTCTGGGATGAAAAACAATTTCGTAGAGTCTGTCAGTGATAAATCACTTAAGAAAAGTGAAGAAAGAAAATTATATGAAAATCAGAGCTCGGTACTTTTCACTTTTTGGAAAATGAAATGGAATGTTGAGGCAGGATGAACACATTTAGCAATAAAAGCATTTTTTGTTGTTTTTCTTTCAACTTTTATTTTACATTCAAGTGAACTCATGCAGGTTTGTTACACAGGTATATTGTGTGCTGCTGAGGTTTTGGATATGATTGAACTTGTCACCCAGCTAGTGAGCATAGTTCCCAATGGGTAGTTTTTCTACCCTTGCCCCTCTCCTACCCTCCCTGTTCTTATAGTCCCCAGTGTCTACTGTTTCCATTAATGTTCATGTGCACCCAATGTTAAGCTCCCACTTGTAAATGAAAGCATGTGATAATTGGTTTCCTGTTCCTGCACTGGTTTGCTCAGGGGAATGGCCTCCAGCTGCATCCAGGTTCCTGCAAAGGACACGATCTCATTCATTTTATGGCTATGTCTTATTCCATGGTGTGTATTTAGCATATTTTCTTAATCCAGTCCACAAATGATGGGCATTTAGGTTGATTTCATGTCTTTGCTGTTGTGAATAGCGCTGTGATGAATATACGGGTGCATGTGTGTTTTTTTTTGTTTTTCGTTTTTTTTTTTTTTTTTTTTTTTTTTTTTTTTTTTTTTTTTTTTTTTTGGTAGAATGATTCATTTTCCTTTGGGTATATCCTCAGTAATGGAGCTGTTGGGTCAAAAGATAGGGTTCTATTTGTATTTCTTTAAGAATGAAAGCAGTTTTAGAAACTGCTGCAGGCAACTGGAAGGAATAAAAGCAGTTCAACAGCCACTTGCTGGTGCTGCACACCTGTAGTCCCAGGTACTCCGGAGGCTGAGAGGTGGGAGGATTGTTTGAGCCTGGGAGGTTGAGGCTGCAGTGAGCCATGATCACGCCACTGCACTCCAGGTGGGGGGACAGAGAGAAACCCTGTCTCAAAAAAAAAAAAAAAAAAAAAAAAAACCAACCAAACAAACAAACAAAACCCTCTATTCAGTTCCCAGGTAAAGGAAGATTTCCAAATACTGGAGGATAATGACCTTTCAGGGGTCAGTCGTCCTTACTGTCTCCTCCCTGGAATTTGCTCATATTCACACTCTTCATCCATTTTCAGAGAACAGCTGACACCAAAAAGGAAAGTTTGTTTCTGCCTTCTCTCAGTTCGTAGTCCTCATAGAGTGGGTCTTGACCCATGCCACACATTGCCCACTCCCAAAAGCATGATTTGCAAAACAACTTGGGCAGTGGGATATGGGCAGAAGGTGGAGAAGGGATTAGTAGGAGGGATAAAGTCAGCAAGTGCCTTGAGGACTGCACTCCTATCATGTTGGTATCACCTGGCACTTTTACAAGCTCAGGATCAGCCAGTCTCCTGAACCCACTCAGGGATGCTGAGGTAGCTCTCCTACCACTTCCTCAGAAGGACAGAGCTTCCTCACTTCCACAGATGGCCTAAGGCATCACAAGACAGTGAATAGCATTAAGCAGTGTGTGTGTGTTGTGAGGGATTAAGTCTCAGAGGTCAGCTGTAAACCTGACCTAATGGGAGGAACAGAGAACACAGGAGTGCCCCAGGTAGCCCAAGGTTAACCTCAAAGTAATCTCAGACTCCCAGAATCCTTACACCAAGTCATTCTGAACCCTCAGGGCCCAACCTGCTTGAGCCATTCGCTCATGTGAAGGACAACAGGACAGATGGAGGTTCCT
>NW_022334985.1:0-15795 GCF_002776525.5 Piliocolobus tephrosceles
GGGCAAGTGTTGGATCACCTGGTTGGGGGCTTCTGGCTGAGAACCTTTGTCCTCTGGGGCAGTACACCTTCCAGTGATAGCCTTGGCATAGTGGACATGGGCCAGGGGGCAGCTTGTTTCTCATTGGACAATCTTTTTTTAAGCTGTCCTTGCAAACCACACTGATAACAAGCCCTACCAGGTGATTGGCCTGCTCTGTTTTCTGTCCTCTCTGAACCACCAAGGTTTGTTTATCTGAGGGCCATGACTAAGGCTGTGGCCTTTCTCTTATCTCGCTTTTCATTTTCAGCCTGTTCCTCTTGGTAGGCTCATCTAACAATAGCATAACATCTCTCCACATGAGGTTGAAGGTTTGCCCTAGACCCTGTGGAACATCTACATACCTATCAGGATCATCTGAAAACTTCCCCTGGTCTACCTTGATCTGCTTTAAATTAGAGAGAGAGAAGGGGACATGTGTCCAAATTGGGCCAAATTCCCCTCCTCCTACAACTTGAAGGGGACATAACTGATACCCTCGGGGGTTTTGTGATCCCTTGGAGATTTCTTTGCTCATTTCCTTCTTGGTGGGGGAGATTAGAGGAGGCTCATTATTAATAGGAAGGGGAGCTGTAGGGAGGCTAGCACATGGAGGTAAGCTAGAGGTCCTCCTGTAGAATGTAAATTGCAAGCTTTGCATAGTTGTGGATTATCTTTCAATGAAAAGAAAGCTTGGACATAAGGTATTTCATTCCATTTACCTTTCCTCTTACATAAAAGGTCAAGCTGCAAGATAGTATTATAATTTATACTACCCTCAGGTGGCCATTTTTCCTCATCAGAGAGAGAGTATTGGGGCCAGGCCACAGTGCAGAAAATAATAAGCCACTTCTTTTTTAGGGTTTCTGGGTCAAATTGGTTCCAATGCCTTAGGATGCATTTCAAGGGTGAGCTTGTTGAATAAAAAAAGTCCACGGTTTTGGACTGTTCTTTGTTTTCTTTTCTCCCACCCAAGAACCCACAATGGTCCCTGGACCCTAATGTTTGGAATAGTTGTACTCAACAAAGCAGCAGCAGAAACACTTGTTTTCCTCTTAGACCACAAAGAAGACCGAGGAAGGTCAGATTTAGTGGCCCTTAGCGACACATTCTCGAAAACCTGTTAGAGTCCTAAGTGTTTTCTCCCATTGGTATTGGGACCTTCCCTTGTCCTATAAAGATGATATACCTTAAAAGGCAGTGGAGGGCCATATCCTGAGGGAGGGAAGGCATCTCCAGGGTTGGAAGAGTGATGCCTTTTTTTTTTTTTTCTCACTTCTAATCATATGAATAGGAAGGATATCCCCCCAAATTTTGGAGTCTGTAATTTCTGAGGCTCCCCATATGCTAGCTTCAAGAATACCCTTTGTTAGGCCTGCTACTCTGAGGAGGGATCCTAAAATGCCAGATATTTCCACAATTTGATGAGGCTTCGGGCAAAAATTATGTCTTTCTGATTGGTGAGCCCAGGTGCCTAAAGAAGGGAACAGAGTCCCAAAATTCATATTAGAAATAGGAGAAAGTAGAAGAGCACCAGGGACAGGGAGTGGTTTTTATAAGTGGGACTAGCCTTGGAGAAGAGGGGTGGGAGGAAATTTGTCTGACATGTGCTAGGACCCAGGAGGAAAGGGTCAGGATAGATGGGTGAGTCTCACTTGGGTGATGTAACTTTGAGAGCTCCGCTCATGGCTGCAGGGTTGACGAACATTTTGTTGGGACCCTGGAACTGAATGGCTTTCTTCTCTGTCAACCCTTAGCTCAGCCCGGAAGTACAGGAAAGAAGAAGCTGGTTCAAGGCAAACCAATGCTCCTGACTATGAAGAGTCAGGGGTTGTTAGAGAGCCCTTTCCCAGAAAGCCTGACATCTGTGTCTTTAGTACGGTACCTGCGCTAGTCACTTTTAAGTGGCTGACAGGTGCCTGGTGTGTAGCCCCCGAATTCTAAGGAAAAATAGGACAGAAAGCAAGTGAGAGGGGTCCAATGGTACTCACCACGTGGCAAGATCCTTAATGAGCCCCCAAGATGTGTCTGGAGTTGGTTCCTGCCAGTGGGTTTGTGGTCTCGCTGACTTCAAGAATGAAGCCGTCGACCTTCACGGTCAGTGTTACAACTCTCAAAGATGGCACAGACCCAAAGAGTAAGTGGTAGGAAGGTTTATTATGAAGAGTAAAAGGACAAAACTTCCACAGCATGGAAGGGGACCTGAGTGGGTTGCTGCTGCTGGCTGGGGTGGTTTTTATTCCCTTATGGTCCCCTCCCATGTTCCATTTCTGTCATATCAGAGTACCCTTTTTCAATCCTCCCCGCGATAGGCTACTTTAGAGTCGTGCTGATTGATATGTTTTACAGAGCGCTGATTGGTGTGTTTTACAGAGAAATAATTGGTGCGTTTTATAATCCTCTTATAAGACATGAGAGTTCCCCAAATCCCCACTCAACCCAGGAAGTCCAGCTGGCCTCACCTCTCAATTTGACTCACAGTTTCAACATTATCAATGTATAGAAATGCTTCTGAATCTTGTACACTGATTTTGTACCCTGATTACTGAAGTCATTTTCAAATTACAGGAGTCATTTGATGGAGTGTTTAGGATTATCTAGGGAATCGTATCCTCTTTGAAGAGAGATATTTTGATTTCTTCTTCTTCTATTTGGATGCCTTTCATTTTCTTCATTGATTGTTCTGGCAAAGGCTTCCTGTAGTATGTTTTATAGGAGTGATGAGAGTGGACATCCTTGTCTTTTTCAGTTCTCAAGGGGAATGTTTCCAGCTTTTGTTCATTTAGTATGATGTTGGCTGTGGATTCATCATACATAACTCTTATTTTTTGGAGGTATGTTTCTTCAATGTCTAGTTTGTTGATCATTTTTATCATGTAGGGACTTTGGGTTTTATCGAAGGCTTTTTCTGCATCTAAAATGATTCTATGATTTTTATTTTTAATTATTTTTATAGGATGAATCACATTTATTGATTTTTACATATTGAACCAACTTTGTATTCCAGGAATGAGCCTACTTGATCCTGGTGAATGAACTCTTTGATGTGCTACTAGATTCAGTTGGCTGATCTTTTGTTTAGGATTTTTGTGTACATGTTCATCAGGGACATTGGCTTGGCCTGTAGTTTTCTCTTTTCATTGTATTTTTGTCATTTGTGGTGACGTTGGCTTCACAGAATGAGTTAAGGAGGAATCCCTCCACCTTGAATTTTTCAAATAGTTTCAGCATAATTGGTACCAGCTCTCCAGCTGAACTGGTAGAATTCAACTAGGAATCCATCTAATCTGGGACATTTTGTGTTTGTTAGTAGGTTTTTTATTACTGCTTCAGTTTCAGAAGTCAACATTAATTTGCTCATGGTTCCAATTTCTTGCTAATTCAATATTGGCAGTTTATGTCTTGCTAGCATTTTTCTATTTTCTCTAGATTTTCTAGTTTGTGTGCATAGAAGTATTCATATTTATTTCTGATTTTTTGGTGTATATTTCTGTGGTATTAATTGTAATACCAATTTGTCATTCCTGATTTTGCTTATTTGGATCTTATCTTTTATTCATTTATTTTTCTTTGTTGATCTAGCTATGGGTTTATTGGTCTTGTCTTTTCTGTGGAAGGAACAACCTTTGGTTCCATCAATTTCTTTTTTGATTTTTTTGTCTCAATTTTGTTTAATTCCACTTGAATTTTAGTTACATCTTTTATCCTGCTAGCTTTGGAGTTGATTTGTTCTTGTTTTTCTAGTTCATTTAGGTGTGATTGTTAGATCATTACTTTAAGTTCTTTCGAACTTGTAGAGTTAGTTGTGTAGACTATAAACTTTTAACAATGATTTTGCTGCATCCCAGAGATTTGGGTATGTTGTATTTCTATGTATCTCTATTTTCCTTTATTTGAAAGATTTTTTTTTATATCTTCCTTCATTTTGTTGCTTACCCAACAGTCACTTAGAAGCAGGTTGTTTAATATCCAGGTGATTTTGTGGTTGTGGGAGATCTTCCTGGTATTGATTTCTGTTTTTCTGCCACTGTGGTCTAAGAGTATGGTTGCCACTAAATATTTTTTAAAATATTTATTGAGACTTGTTTAATTGCTGAGCATGTTATTAGTCTTGAAGTATGTACCATGTTCAGAAGAATATATCTTATGTGATTGATGCATGGAATGTTCTGTACATGTCTATTAGGTTCAATTAGGCAAATGTCAAATTTCAATTCAGATTTTCCTTGTTAGTTTTCCACCTTGAGATCTCTCTAACATTGTCAGTGTTTTTTGTTTTTTGGTTTCTTTGTTTGTTTGTTTTGTTTTGTTTTTTTTAACTCCCCACTATTATTTTCTGGCTGTCTGTTTTCTTGTACATTGAAAAGTAGCTATTTTGTGAATCTGGGTCCTCCAATGTTATTGCATATACATTTAGAATGGTTAAGTCTTTTGTTGAATTGAACCCATCATTATGTAATGTCCTTTGTTCATTTTTACACTTGTTGGTTTAAAGTCTGTTTTATCTGATATAAGTATAGTGACCTCTGCTTCTTGTTGTTGTTGTTTGTTTTCCATTTGTGTGGTGATATTCTTCCAACCCTTTACTTTGAGCCTATGGGTGTGTCATTACATGTGAGATGGGTCTCTTAAAGACAGCAGATTGATGTGTGTTTTTTTTACATTTTTTGTTTATTTCACTTGAAATACTGTGCCTTTTAAATGGGGGTCATTTAAGCTAGTTACGGTCAAGGTTTTTTTATATGTGAGATTTTGATAGTATAATAAACTTATTAGCTAATTGCTTTGTAGTTTCTATTGTCTGCTTCCTTCATAATGTCTGTGGGTTATGTGCTTAAGTTTGTTTCTGTAGTAGCAGGTATCTTTATTTTGTTTCCACGTTTAGAACTCCCAAGTATCTCTTGTAAGCCTGGTCTAGTGGTAACAAATTACTTTAGTGCTTTCTGTTTGGCAAAGTCTTTGTTTCTCCATTTCTGAAGCTTAATTTGGTATGCTATGAAATTCATGGTTGGAATTTCTTTTCTTTATTAATGCTAAAAATATGCCCCTAATCTCTCCTGCCTTATAAGGTTGGTACTGAAAAGTTTGCTGCTAGCCAGATCATGTTCCCTTTGTACGTAATCTTTTTCTCTAGCTATACTTAAGATTTTTTTCTTCGTCATTGACCTTAGACAGTTTGGTGACTAAACGCTTGGTAATACTCATTTTGGGCAGTATTGCACAGGTGTTATTTTATCTAGTTCCTTGTATCTGGATGTCTATGTTTCTAGCAAGACCAGAAACATTTTCTTGAATTATTCCCTCAAATATGTTTTCCAGGTTGTTTACTCTTTCTCCTTCTCTCTCAGGAATGCCAGTACATCATAGGTTTAGTCACTTTACATAATCCCATATTTTTCCAAAGATTTTGTTCATTTTTATATTCCTTTATCTTTAGTTTTGTCTGCCTAGGTTAATTTGAATGACTGTTCTTAAAGATTAGAAATTTTCTCCTCTGCTTAGTCCAGTCTCTTTATAAAGCTTGCAATTGCATTTTGAAATTCCTTAAGTGAGTTTTTCAATTCCTGAAGCTCTGATTTATTTTTAAGATGCTATCTTTCTTCATTTCCTGGATTAATTTGGAAGTTTTTTTGTGTGTGTGTGTTTTGATTTTCAAACTTGTCTTGAAGCTCATTAATCTTCCTTACAATCCATGCTTTGAATTCTTTATCTGTCATTTTTGCCTTTCCATCTTGGTTGCGGACTATTTCTGGAGAGCTCATGTGATCCCTTAGTAGTGTCACTACATTTAGAAATTTTATGGTGCCAGAATTCTTGTGCTGATTCCTTCTCATCTAGAGGCCGACACTTCTAATTATTGTAATTATTTTCATTAGGTTAAGATTTTATGATATTATCTTTTTTCTTTTCATTTCCATTTTCCCTCTCCATAGGGACTGTGATTATAGACAGTGTTTGGTAGCATCTTTAGTGTTTGCTTCTAAATACTTAAGTACTTCATTCAGCAAGGTTATATAGAGATGCACAGTTTGACCTAAAAGCCAGTAGATGGTACTTAGAGATAAGAGTGGGCTGCAGCCAATGTGGCTAGACAAAGTTCTTTTCCCTAACCTAGGTTGTTTGGATCCCCAATAGAAAGGTGAGTCACAGATGGAGGCTCTCTGCCTCTCTCACGTACTAGAGCTTCACTCATTTATTTCAGCCAGATGCTGTAACAGGGGCTGTTTGTCAGCATTCTCCTCCCCAGGATCTGGGGTGACCTTCATTATTCTGGTGGATTCTCATTTTCCTTCTTGGATTAAAGGTTAGATAATTAATCTTTTTGCACTATTTTGCTATTTCCAAGTGGCCAAGACACAATGAAAGCCTCTATTTCCTCACCCTGGAAAATAAAAACAACAACAAAGAGTTGTTTTATTTAAAGGTTCAACAAAACCTGCAAATACTTAGCTAGACAAAGAAAAGAGATGACTCAGATAATTAAAATCAGAAGTGAAAAGGGAGACATTACAACTGATGCCACAGATACAAAAATTATTTTGAGACTAGTACAAATGATATATGCCAACAAATTGAATAATTTAGAAAAAAATAAATTCCTAGAAACATACAGTCTACTGAGTACGTCATAAATAAGTGGAAAAACTGAACATACCAATAACAAGTAAGGAGATTAAATCAATTATCAAACCTTCCAGCGAAGGAAACATCAGGACCAAATAGCTTTGCTGGAGAATTTTACCAAACATTTAAATAAGAATCAGCACAAGTCCTCCTGAAACCCTTTCAAATAAATGAATAGAAAGGAACACTTTTAAATTAATTCTATGAGTCCAACATTACCCTGATACTTAAGCCAGACAAAGATACTATTTAAAAATCCAGACCAATAACCCTGGTGAATATTGATGCAAAAGCTTCAAAAGAATAAGAGCAAACCAAATCCAATAGCACATTAAAAGCATTATATACTATGTCCAAATGGGATTTACCAATGGGATGGCAGGATGTTTCAGCATATGAAAATCAGCAGGTTCAATTTACTACATTAAAAGAAAAAAGAACAAAAACGACAATTAATACAGAAAACATATTTTTCAAAATTCAACACTTTTATGATTAACAAAACACTCAACATACTAGAAATAGAAGAAAATTACTTCAAAATAATAAAAGTTATATATGAAAAGCTCATAGCCAGCATCATACCCAACGGTAAAAATAATAAAAGCTTTTAAAGACCAAGAACAAGAAAAAGAAGCACACTCTTGCCACTTGTATTTATCATTGTAGTAGAGGTCCTAGTCAAAGCCATTAGTAAAAATAAAGAGTAGGCTTAGCCAAATTGGAAAGGAAGAAGTACAATTATCTATTCTTGTAGATGACATGATTTTGTATGTGGAACATCCAAAGTATTTCATGCAAAAATACAGTTAGAAATAAGAAATGTTATAAAGTTGCTTCATATAAAATCATCATCCAAAAATAAATTACATTTACATACACCAGTATAAAGCAATCTGAAAATCATTTTAGAAAACTGATTTGGAATAGTATAAAAAATAATACTGAGGAATAAAATTGAGCGGGTGAGAGATTTGTGTACTGAAAACTATAAACAATGCTGAAAGAAATCAAATAATGAAAAAAGAATAGAAAGATATCTTATGTTTTTAGATTAATAACATTGTTAAAATGTCCATATTACCTAAACCAATCTACAGATTCAGTGCAATCCATATCAAAATCCCAATGGCAGTTTTTCCAGAAATAGGACAAATATCCAAAACTTTATATGGAATCTTCGGGAACTATACCTAGCAGTAACAATCTTGAAAAAGAGCAAAGCTTCAGGCCCCCACACTGCCTGGCTTAAAATATATTGCAAAGTGATAGCCATCATAATAGTGTGATGCTGGCATAAAGACCATCCATCCATGGAACAGGTTAGAGAGCCCGAAACTTAACCTTCACTCATATGGTCAAATGATTTGTGACAACGGTGCTACAATGACGCAATGGGGAAAGGATAGTCTCGTCAACAAATGGTGTTAAAACTGGATATACACAATGGAAAAGAATGAAGATGTACCTTTATCTTACTCTGTATATACAAATTAAAAATGAATTAAAGGCCTAAATGTAAGACCTGGACTATAAAACTCCTACGAGAAAACAAAGGGAAAATAATTTATGACATTAAAATGGGTGATGATTTTTTGGTATGATACCAAAAGCACAAACAAAACAAAAACAGACAAATGTGATTTTATCAAATTTTAAAACTTCTGCATAGCAAAAGAAACAAAAGAGTTAAAAGAATAATCATAAAATAGAAGAAAATATTTGCAAACCATATATCAGAGTTAATGTCTATTATATATAAGAAACACAAATCAATAACAAAGAAACTCGAAAATTACTAGACATTTATTTAAAAAAGATAAACAGTCAACAGGCATGTGAAAAGATGTGCAACATCACTAATCATTACAAAAATGCAAATCAAAACCACCAAGAGATACTACCTCACATTATCAGGATGCCCTCTATAATAAAAAGGGAAAAGATTGTGGAAAAGATATGGAGATATTGGATCCCTTGTGCACTGGTGATGTCATTGTAAAATGGTGTAGCTGCTATGCCAAAAGTGTATGGAGATTCCTTAGAAGATTACCATATTAAGATAACTACCATATTACTCAGCAATCCTATTTCTGGGTATACCTCCAAAATAATTGAATACAGAATCTTGAAGAAATATCTGCATGGCCACATTCATTGCAGTGTTATTCATAATTGCCAAGGTTTAGAAACAAAACAAATGTCCATCTGAGAATAAATGGATGAAAAAACATGGCTTATACATTCAATGGAATATTACTTAGCTTTAAAAGAAGGAGATGCTGATAGATGATGCAATATGGAAGAAGCTTGAAGACATTAAGTGAAAAAAATCAATGACAAAATGACAAATATTGCAGGATTCTACTTATATGAGACATCTGAGGTAATTAAACTCAAAGAAATAGAAAATAGAATGTTGATTGCCAGGAGTGTGTAAAAGGGGAAAATGGGGTATTGTCCAATGGATACAGAATTTCATTCATGCAAGATGAAAGAGTTCTAGAGATCTGTTTTCAACAATGAGTATATAGTTAACAATACTATAAACTTAACATTTTTTTAAGAGGAAAACTTTAGGTTATAAATATTTACCACAATAAGATAGTATGTATATGTTATATATTTTAACACAATGAGAAGTATATATGTTTGTGCATATATACACACACCTACACATATATATGAATACATACATTTATGTGTGTATAATATATAATGCACATATATGTGAATATATATGCTATATCAGATACATAAATATATAATATAGATATACATATATTGATGTATATTCATATGTATGATATACAAATATATGAAATATATATGATGTAACAATATATCATGATATATGATATATATCATATAAGTAATATATCACATATGTCACTTATATCAATATATAATAACTATAATTATGAAGTTCTAGTCTGTGAACATTGAATACTTACTCACAATTTCAATCTTGGGCTTTGGTTTCATTCCGTAATGGAGGAAAATAATCTGCTCTGAAAAATTCCCTCTTACTCAAGCTCAAACCAGCATTCCATTTTTGTCACAACTAAACATTAAGTAAAATCAGAAATAGAACTGTTTGCTTTTTTTATTCATATTATACTTATATATGTATTTTCCTGTTCTTTGTTACTTACTTAAAACTTTTACATGATTTTATTTTTTATTTTCTAATGAATTAACATCTCATTTAAACTATCTTTTCTTCTTTCCTTAGTTTTCAGTGAATTAATACTGCATTTTTCTGTTTAATAATTTATAGCTCTGAATTTTACACGTAAACACCACTCTATTATTTGATATGTAATTCTGAAATTGTCCGTGTGTTCTAAGAAGGCTATAATCAGAACTTTGGCCCAAATTATTGAGGGTAACATTTATCGATTACCTGTTAAATTGATAATTTAATGATTATCAATTATCAACAATATTCATCACGATATATAAGGTTGTATTATTTAGCTTGTATTCTGCCTTTTGAACTTTGCTAAAAATTTCTTTATGCCCTCATCATGCTGTCAGGCAGAAAAGGAGAACCAATAAATATTTTCAGTTGTGCATATCCCAAGAACTCTATCCATATTTTTCTGTCAAAATTTTGTCAAGAATGATTGTTTCCTCTCTCACATTTATTTATTTGCTTATTTGTTCATGTTAAGTAGTAAATTTGATAAGATGAGAATGATCCAGTAGCTGGGAAGGATTGATGTATTGCAGAAAGCAACAAGGTCACTAGCAGTTACGAAGAAAAGTAAAGGTCGAAAAAATGGATTAACTTGGGCAGAGGCTAAGACATGTCTCATTGTGTAAAATGAAATAGTACATTATTGTGTTGAAAACAGATATTTGTTGGTATTGTTGTTGTTATTGGCAGGAAGTTGATAGCATTTCTGTAGAATGGCTGCTGGTTTTACAGAAAGTACAGCTTAATCTCTGGAACTAAAGGGAAGTTTTCCACTGGATTCATTAAATCAAAATTTCTTACGGTAGTTTTCGCAAGTCTATAATTTTTACTCATTCTTTCTTTCCAGTTCTAATTAATTATTTAATGATATACATTCTGTGGTTCAGTTACAAAGCATACTTCGTAAGGTGAGGCTTATAATGTGGTTACAACTTCATACCTTAGGATATCCTCTTTCTTCTGCTGGAAACACTTTCTCATATCTTCAAAAGGTTAACTGCTGTTCACACTTCAAGACATGACTCAGTTTCCTCCTGTTACAGAAACTCTTTTATAACATTCCCAAGCAAAATTTTATTTTGTCCTATTATTATGCTTTCATAACACACTGTATTTTCCTCTCCTGTGACATTTTTAGGTTTCTTTTTTTTTTTTTTTTACTCTTCTGTTTTCTCTATTCAATACAAATTCTTTGAAGTCATAGTCTTTGAAGAATTTTAATCTCTAGTGTCAAGTATGTAGTCAACATCCAATGAATATCTGTTGAATAAATAAATGAGTAGATTAATTAATCTGTACCTAAGACTGAAATAGTATGTAGTTAACACACCTGCATAAAGGTATATATGAAGAAAAAAAAGCTCAGAGAATAAATCAAAGTGATTACAGAATAGATACGCTCATAGACTAAAAATGTAATTTTAGAGCAATAAATATAAACATTTAAAAAGGATCAGTGTGAAGTCTCATCTCATAAAATAGATAAAGTGAATGTGAGCCTAAACTTGGTTCATTAAGTCTCAGCATACAAAAATAGCAACCTAGTCTCTGCTTCCACCAATCTCTATCAACATCCATACCACCGATCTCTATCAACATCCATACATGCACACTTCAGAATCATGAAGGAGACACTTTTTGGAACAGATAAAATTGTCAATTAGTTTATGGAACTAATTAACCCTAGAGTTTCATAGAGATGATAATAGAGTGAATTATAAGACTAATTATAAAGATGACTACTTTAATAATTAAGTACACAGCAAAAGGAAGTTCACAAAATGAAAGTTCATAGAGTCAGGGTCTGGAAACCTGAATCTCATATGTATGAAGATATGACTGTAGGAATCTCACTGTTTCCTCCAGGTCTCAGTAATTGTAAAATTAACCAACTTCTTCTTCCAAGATCAAATGGTCTTTGCCTTGAAAGACTACTAATAACATAATAAATTGTACAAATGACTTCCTTTAAGCAAATTACTCTCAGTAAATTTCTTACCTTATGGTTAAGATCATTAGCAATCAAAACTCTTGAGGCAGTGCCATCAAAATATTTACGAAAAGAGAATCAGCTTACCAATTTATTATCACAAGAACTTGCCACTGTGAAATGCAGTATCTAGGATCAAATCTACAGATAAAGCATATTGGACAATTTTTTCCCTGCTGTATCTCTACCCTATTAAGGATAACTGGCTCATATCAGGCACATTTTGTTTGTTTGATACAGGGTGCCTCTCTGTTGCCTGGGTTGGATGCAATGGCACAATCACAGCTCACTACAGCCTTGACCTCCAAGGCTCAAGAGATTAGTCCACTTAGGTCTCCCAAGTAACTGGGATTACAGCCCTGCACTACCACACCCAACTTATTATATTATTATTATTATTATTATTATTATTATTATTATTATTATTATTATTTGTAGAGACAGGGACCTTTATGTTGCCCAGACTGGCCTTGAATCCCTGGGCTCCAGTGATCCTCCTGCTTTGGCCTACCAAAGTGCTGGGATTACACCGTGAGCCACTGTGCCTGGCCTTCATATCAAGCACTTGATATGAAGTGCAATTGTGATGTGAAAGTCAGAATAAACGTCTGAATATGAAATTTTGTGTGAGAATAATTCTATGTTGAGGCTGAGAGTTGTATGGTAAGAAATAGTTACATAGTTACATATACAGTGAAAAAAAATTCTAATCAGAGAAATTATGCACACAGATACCTTGAGGGAAGAAAGTGCTTGGAAGGTTTATGTAATTAAGTAAAAACATGTATAGCTGGATTACAGACATCAAGAACATATTGGGCTGAGGAGCTATCCTGGAGACTTGTCCTGGAGGGTCTTTTGAATCATAATAATAATTTTGTGTTTTACTCTGAGAGTTTGGGAAATTTTCAAATCATTTTAATCAAGAAATGGCATTATGTTTGAAACAGGAAGTGCTCAAGGGTACAATTTTGAAATTCCACAATTATATTACAAAGTTTAAAAATATGTTTAGATGCCAAACATTATAATAACAAAACACTAATATAACTCAACATGAAATTTTAGTTAATGTAAAATATATTGAAGACATCAATCAATGCAGACTTCTGGAATGTGAATTATCTGATGACTTTAAGTCAGAGTTCAAATTTAAATGTGAAGTGTCTCCTCTAGAAGTTGATTTACTGCAAAGTCCACCAAAGGAAGTGATAATTTATATTACAGTTTATAGTATAAATGAATACTATATCAAAAACAAAAAATCAAATATAAATTAAATAGTAACTATTCCACCAATTCATGGGTTAAGTCCTAGCAGTGTAAGAGTTATTGTCCCCATATTCCATCTACTTGTATAATTACCATTTATTTTTGAGATGCATTTTTGTTGACTTTTAAAACACAAGAAAATTACCTATTTTTAAACAGAATCACATCAATATTAAATAAAATTTATTGCCATAATTTTAGCTTTTAGCAAACCATTATAAGCATTTAATAAAATTTTCCTACTATAAAACATGGTCAAATTGGCTCAGAAAAAAACTGTTGAACAGTGTGTCTAATTTTGTTCTAGCATTGAAGAGTCTCAAATGGCAGTCTACACACTTTTAAATTAAATCACATCATTTCATTAGAGACCTCTTCATGAAGCAGAGCACCCAAAGTCAGAAGCTTCAACATTTAAGCTGACTGGGATTTAAATTTTGATATGATCGTTGAATACTTGTGTAGCTTCAAGGATGTTACTTGATCTCTGAGTCTCATTTTTTTCATCTGCAAAATAGAGTCAGCAATATTTCAATAATAGGCTCTTCATATCTCAATCAGAAAATTGTTATATATTTTTAATATATAATTTACCTATTATATAAAAGTGCTTAATAAACGTTTAGTATTAGAAAAGATATTTGACTTCTTAATTTTTTAACATTTCTTGAAAAATTCAATAAATTATAGAAAATAATACTCAAATTCTGTTCATACTAATTGAGTGTTCTTTTCATATTTTTTCAGTTCATATATATACTTTTTTGTTTATGATTTCCATGTGTAAACATCTTGCTTTCCTACTGAAATAATGAACTTGTCAAACGAAAGTTTTTTTTTTTTATTTAACAGCAAGAACGGGGAAATTTTATTAAAAATATCTTCCTAATATTAGGAATCACAGTTAACAGCATGCAGCATGTCCATAAATATATTGTTCACAAGAAAAAAATACAAAGTATAAAGTTATTAAAATATGCCTTCTTGTTTTTCAACTTTAAACTGTAGTTGTAATGATTATTTTTCAGTAATTATTTTAAACTAGTTTATTAAGTTTTCTAATAATTTTAAATATCATATATAATTATCTGATCATCAAAACCAGCATTTGAAGTAAAGGAGAAGATAGTGTCAACTATTTTATAAAGAGAGAATGAGTCAGTTTAAAATATTTATAACTGGCCTATGTTGAAACAGCTGGGAATGTGTCATAGTCATATTTTTTAATCTACAAGACAAATGTGCTATAAAATTGCCATATATAAATAAAACTGAAAATTGTAAACTAGATACCAATGCTAAAAAAGAGGTTCCATTGAAATGCTTGCGAGAAGTTTAAATCACTCATCTAGTAAATGACGTATCTCATCACTGATCAAAGTTAAAAATGAGGAAGTGTCTATAATTTTTTTCTGTTTCCAAAGCATTTTGAGACATTTGTTTTTTTCTATTCATTTTTCTGTCTCCAAAGCACCTTGTAGTCTAATGGAAGCTCTTACTATTTTTTCAACTAGGGTGAGACAGGATTGAGGACCACAGACCTGAAATTATTTAAAAAATAATTTATAGAGGAAGAAAGGAATACAATAAGCATCTGATGATATATAGCAGCAAACCTTTTGGACAAGGAGGGATTTCAGGTGATGGGAACTGAAAAAGCCAGGATAGGAGAGTGGACATTGAAATTTGAGTCAAATATAGAGAGAAGATTTCCATAGAACATGAGAAGACAAATTTATATTTTAATTTAGAATGTTAATCTCTCATTTACTGTATGAAAATGTTTGTTGCTTGTTGGAAATAGAATAACAGTCCCCCTAAAATGCCCATGTCCTAATCTGTAGAACCTGTGAATTAATATTTAATTATTTAATTAATATTTAATATTTAATAATCATTACATGGTAAAAAGTAGGCCAAACTTAATCACATGATTAAGCAGAGAATCTTTCCAAGCCAGGTCTAAGAGGGAGGCGTGACTATATGGAAGAGGGGTCAGAGAGATGCAGTGTTGCAGGTTTTAAAGATGGAGGAAGAGGTCACCAGCCAAAAAATGTGAATGGTCTTCAGTTGTTGTAAGAAGAAAAGAAAGAGATTGCCACCTGGAACCTCTAGAATGCTCTGCAGCCCATGAACATCATAATTTTAGCACAGGGAGAGAACTATGTTAGTCTTCTAACTTCCAGAACTAGAAGATTAAATTTGTGTTATTTAAGCCAATAAGATTTGTTAATTTTTGATGACACCAATAGGAAACTAATACAAGCCAGTCTCTCTTCATTCAGATTGCATCGTAGTCTCTTATTATTACCAGTAGAGGGTCTTGACCATGAGTATTCCCCCTCTTGGCATTTTGAACAAAGAATTGGGCAAAACACATGGAAAAGCAATGAAAGAATGAAACAAAGCACAGACTTTTGAAAATGAAGGTACACTCCACAGAGTGATAGACTCGAACAAATGGCTCAAGACCACTGGTTTCAGAATACTTTCTAGAGGTTTTCCATTGGTTACTTGGTTACACCTGATCTAAATGAGGGAGTGGCCCACAACCAGTCTGGTTGCAGGAGGTTACCAATCAGAGGCTGAAATGAAGCTACACATTTACACATGAAGACTTGGTCTACGACCAGTCTGATTGGTTGTGGGAGGGGACCAGAGATACTTTTCATTTTTCATCTGCAACACA
>NW_022334985.1:15805-23385 GCF_002776525.5 Piliocolobus tephrosceles
TCCTCCAGACCCTATTCTCCTGCCTCATTATCACCCATAGCAGTGGTTCTTAACCACGTTCAGGTTCTCTCCCCTTGGATAATATGAAGCAAGTTCCAGACTCAAAATGGTATGTATCCACTACTTGACAGAGAATACAGATGCCAGTACAAGAATCCTGTCCTATCATGAAAGACAGTCTCGACAAGCAGTGTTGGAAGATACTCAAATGAAGGTTAGAGAAGAGAGAGATAACACCAATGAAAATAATATACATAATAAAAATTGACAAAATGTTCATCAATTAGCACTAGGGCAAATTGTCAAAAGGACCATATGAATAGACTAAATTGTGTACGCCTTAAAAAGACAAACACAAATGTTCTGAAAAGGTAAGGTACTTTTGGCAATTGAATCTACCATCACATGAAGACATCTTTATAATGAATTTAAAAAGCAGATTACTGTAGACCATTAATGTGAGAGTCAGCTTCTAAAACACACATGATTATTCACAAATATATTGTAATCTGTATACCGCAATGAGTTGTGGTATTTATGGTTCTACACTGTCATTAAGAACTTTGATATTGTAGAACCATAAAGACCCTAGATCATAAGTACATGTGTTTTACTTCTCTTAAAGTCCAGAAAAGATGGACTTCAGTTGTTACTAGGTGTAATTGCTTTAAACAGGAATAATGGAAAATTGTTTCTATCAATAGAGAGACAAACTGTACTGACATTTCAAATGTCATTAGTGCTTAATTTATCAGAAGTCATTCTTTACACTGCTTACAACGATTTATGAATTAAAGAAATTTAAATCGCAATTTTCCACTTTTTTATGTGTAAATAATTTCCATAGATTTTCTGTTATCTGCTGAGATATAGTGTCTTCTATAAATTAGTAGCTGAAAGTTTATGCTTTGAAATCATTTCCCATGGTTTTATTCTCTACAAATAAAAGTATACTCTTTGCTAAATCATTTATTTTCATTTTCTAACATTAATATAAACCTTCTCAAGAGGTATGTTGAAGAAATAAGTGCCTTCTCCTGAGAATTCTGAAATCGGCAAAGCAATAGTGTATTTTAAACTTTGAATAAATCAATTTGCAATTAATATATTTGAATATTATTTCAGATAATGGTACCTCATATTTTACTTCACATTACAAAGTAGATCTTGAGTATATTTAAGGGATATTAGAAAGTAAAAATCACTCATGCAAGTAACATTTTCTTTAAGTTTAATATAAAAGTCACTGAACTTAGAATAGTAGAAAAACTGGCAATGAGATCTCTTTGATGTGATAATATAATGTTGGGACAAAAACATTTGCCTGATTAGATTTTCAAAGATTAGAAAGTGAAGAAAGATTTAAATTTCATTTACTAATTGGTTTAGAATACCTGGAAGAAGCAATGTCTTTCATGTTTAAATTCTAAGTTTAAATTACCAAAATATTTCATGTGAAGATGAAGATAATTGGAGAATTTCTGCCTGTGCTCTTGAAACTCGGATAGTATTTCTATTGCCATTTGATTTTTTTTTTTTTTTACATTTTCATTGGTTTATAGGTATATTTTCACCAGAATTTGTGACTTTTGTTGTATTTTTTCAACAGATTTGATGATGGAAGGAAAAAGATTAACTAGTGTTCTACAGGAAAATTAATAAAAATAACTGGCAATTTTTATACTATTTTGTTGAAGATAACTATTAAATTTAGAGAAGTAGCCTTATTTTTTGACTTATTTTTCTTTCTAATCTCAGTCAGCAAGGATGTATTTGACAGATATTTATGAGAACAGGAGTCTTTTAAATGGTTTAAGTAATTTTTCACCTCCAATAAAGATTGGGCATCAGCTTTAGTGAGTGATTCCTAACTAAATAAGTATCTACTAACAGATATACACAAAGACAGTATAATGAAATTCATGTTTTTTTCTTTGGGTGGTATAGTCAATGCAAATTAATGATAGAACAGAAATATTTAATGTTAGGAAAAGCTCACGGACTTACCTTTATAGGAATAGTCAACTTCTCCATTTATATCACTAGTTTACTTATGTACTGTGACTACCACAGAGACAGTCTACAGTAGAAAGACTTTTCTGCTTCAACAGCCATTTATCCTCAGATACATGCCTGAATTCACTCGACAAATACCAAGTGCTGGCCACTGAAGACAATGAAGGGAAGTGTTCAAAAGAGAATGTATTTGGTTGACTTGAGGTTGTTCATTTATTGAACCAACAACCCTAGTAGGCTGAGCCTATCAGCATTCAGAGCCATGAAAGTAGACAAGACAGTATTATGTAAGTCACTAGGTTTTTGATCTTAAAACTATTTTCCTATGCAGTAATAAAGGAAATATACATTTTAATGCATGTTGTGACTCTTCTATTAGCAAATATCTAAAGTGTTAAAGAAATTATTTTACTTTGTGAATTTTCAGGTAACTATGTAGTCTGTACTTGAATAGATAAGTATTCAGCATTCTTATCTGTGACAAACTGAACTCTAAACAATGAACTCTGAGCAAATAAACAATGATGCCTTTCTCCCTTTCCTTCAGGTATGCAGGAAATATTGGAATGAATTAGCTTTGATGTCCACATTCCTAGCTACCTTCTAAGACACAATCTTGTGTTTTATGAGTGAAGAATAGATGAGACTGGTTCAGACCAGCTTTTGCAGTGAGGTGATAGGTCCTACTACATCCCCAAGAAAAGGCACCATAGGGAATCCTGAGTGCCCGAGATTAACCAGAGGTAATTCACTTCCAGAAAATTATGCTGAGTAGTAAAAAAAAATCCCAAATGATTGCAATCTATATAATTCCATTTACACAACATTGTAGGAAAATGACAGGTTTATAGAACTAAAGAACAATTGCCTGGGATTACTACATAGGGGTGTATGTGAGATCAAAGTGGATGTGGCTATAAAAGGGCCTCATGAGGGACACTTGTGGTGATGCCCTTAACAACCAGAGAAAGAAAAAGAAAAGGAAAGTAAGTATACTTCAGTGTTTCAAATAGGACAATGTTTTAAATAAATCCAGAGAAAAAAGACAAAAACTATTACTGTTCATGACTGGAGTTAGGTATGTTTTCAAACTGAAGTCAGTTGCAGTTTATCTGAGTGTATAACAGTTTAGATCTTTAATATTTGGTATGTGTTGTTATATAAGAGTTACTTTTAAATTATATTATTGGCTTTGAGATAGAAACTTATATACTTCTGTTAGCTAAACATACAGTAAGGTCCTATGTAACATTAACCAATTTTTAAAATGGCAACAGCTTGCAAAACTATAGTACAGGAGCATAATTATATGCAGAATACGTCCATCACCACAAGGGTTCCTCCTGTGGCCCTATGATAGCCACAGAAACTTCAATCTCGCCTATAACTCAAGTGCAGTAACCCTAGGCAGTTGTTCTTCATATCAGGAATTTCATCATTTCAAAAGTGTGGTGTAAATGGAATTACATAGTACAAATCTTTTGGAATTGACTCTATTCACTCAGCATAATTCTCTGGAGACTTAGCCAAGCTGTTGCCTGCATCAATGATTAAATGTCTTTTTTGCTAGTAGTATTCCATGGTGTGGATATACCATGGTTTGTTTAGGAGTTTACCTGTTGAAGGACATCTGGAATGTTTCTGTTTTTTTGACTATTACAAATAAAGCTTCTATAAACATTTATATACAAGTTTTGTGGAAACACAAATTCTCACTACTCTGGGAAGAATGTCTAGGAATACAATGGGTAGTGGATATCATAGTCCAAGGTTTACACTTTAAAGAAACTGTCAAAGTGTTTTACAGAGTGACTCTATCATTTTGCATTCCCACCAACAATGTATGTGTGATCCAGTTGCCCACATGCTCACCAGAATTGGTGTAGTCACAATTTTTTACTTTAGTCATTCTGATAAATGTGTAATGATATGGCCTGATAGTTTTAATTTGCATTTCACTCATGGCTAGTGATATTGAACACCTTTTCATGTGCTTATGTATAGCCTCTTTGTGAAAATGTCACTATGCTCTTTGTCCATTTTCTGATCAGATTATTTCTTTACTACTAGAATGTTTCTTCTTTCTGTGTTCTAGCCATTAGTTCTTTGTCAGATATGTTATTTGCCATTATTTCACTGTAAGCTGTACCTTGTATATTGTTCTTTTAACAGTGTCCTGGGCAGAGAAAAAGTTTTAATTTAATTAAATCAAATTTAACAAGTTTGCTTTCTAAGGATAGAACTCTTTGCTTAGCATGAGTTCCTAAAGATTTTCTCCTTTTCCCCAAAAGTTTCATGGTTCTTTATTTTTCCTTCATTTGTTGAAAAGGCTACCTTTTCTACATTGATTGTTTGTGTGCCTTTGTAAGAAATCTGCTGGATATGTTTGTGTGGGTATTTCTCTGGGTCAATTTCATTGAACTTTCCAAAGAAATAATTGTATTTTATTTTTTTAATCTATCATTTTCTTATTTTTCAATTTCATTCATTTCTGCTCTTTGATACTTCCTTCTTCATGCTTGCTTTGGATTTATTTTTTACTCATTTTTTAAGTTTCTTGGGTTGCTTAAATTACTGACATGAGAGTTTAATCTTATCTAATATAGGCAGATAGTGCCACAAATATGTCTCTTAATACTGCCTTAAGTGCTTTCCACAAATGTTATATACTGTGTTTTTATGTTCATTTACTTATATATGTTTCTTTCCTTTGTGTTTTTCTCTTT
Organism: Piliocolobus tephrosceles; assembly: GCF_002776525.5. Classification (NCBI taxonomy): domain Eukaryota; kingdom Metazoa; phylum Chordata; class Mammalia; order Primates; family Cercopithecidae; genus Piliocolobus; species Piliocolobus tephrosceles. Next base: position 20,548 of record NW_022334985.1, read on the forward strand.
GGCCTACAGATTATTTAGGAATATTGTTTAATTTTAAGTATTTTAAGAGTTCCCTGTTGTTGATTTTTAGTTTGATTTCTCTGTAGTCAGGGAATACACTCTATATAATTTGACATCCTTTAAATGTATTGAGATTTGTTTTATGGCCCAGGATATAGTTTTTCTTTTCTTTTTTTTTTTTGGTATATGTTTGTGGACCCTTGAAAATGATAAACTTTTTGCCATTTTTGGTGAATATTCTATAGATGTTCATTAGGTACTCTTGGTTGATGGTGTTCCTGACTCCTTTTATTGTCATGGCTGAATTTCTGTCTAGTTAATTTATTAATTGCTGAAAGAAGGGTATTGAAATCTGCAGCTACTATTGTGAATTTCTCTAATTTCTTTCAAGTTCTATTTTTGTGTCACATATTTTGCAACTCCATTGTTTGTTGCATACATGTATAAGGTTACTGTATGCCCTTGACTGGTTGATGCTTTTATTGTTATGATATATCCCTCTGTGATAATTTTCTTTCTTCTGTAGTCTTCTTTATCTGATGTTAATATAGCCTCTCTGGCTTTCTTTTGATTAATGTTTTCATGGCATGCCTTTTCAATCCTTTAACTTCTAACCTGCCTCCCTTTTTGTATTTGTAGTGAGATTCTTTTAGGCAACATAATATTAAGTGCAGTCTTATTTTTTAGTTCATTCTCCCTATTTTTGTGTTTTAGTCGGTTTATTTAGACTATTTACATCTAAAGTAATTATTGATTTATTTATGCTAACTCCATCATTCAATTTTGGCATTTGTTTGTTTACTATGGTTTTTGTTTCTCTATTTTGTTTGTTGGCTTGCCTTCCTGCATGTTACCCAAACCAAGCCTCACAATTCCATTTCGACATATCTATAGTGTTTTGGAATATCTTTTATGATAGCTACTTTAAAATATTTCTAACATCTTTGTCACCTCATTTTTGACATGTTTTGACTATCTTTTTACACTCATCTTGATATCGTCCTGCTTCTTGATGAGGCAAATACTTTTCCATTGAAACCTGAACATTTTGAGCACTGTGAGACTCGGATCACATGCAAACTTTCTGTCTTACCTGACTTTTTTCTGTTACCATCTGACAAAGGAAAAAGTGAGCTACTTTCTTACTGCCAAATGAGGGTAGAAGTCCAGAGTTCCTGCTTGATCTCTATTATTAATGAGGTCTGTAGTTCCTTTTCTCCGCTAGGTGGTTGTAGGGAGTGCTAGTTCCCACTAGGTCTTACTGATACTGCCCTGGATGGGAGGGTAGGAGGCATGACTTCTTCCTAATGCCCATGTTGCCTTCACTAACACCACAGGGGAGTGGGAGTGTATTATTCTGTTTTCACACTGCTGATAAAGACATACCCAAGACTGGGCATTTACAAAAAAAAGAGGTTTTTGGACTTAACAGTTCCTCATGACTGGGGAGGCCTCACAATCATGGATGAAGGCAAGGAGGAGCAAGTCACATCTTACATGGATGGCAGCATGCAAAGAGAGAGCTTGTGCAGAGAAACTCCTGCTTCAAAACCATCATATTTCATGATACCCATTCACTATCACAAGAACAGCATGAGAAATGAAACTCCTCTATGGTTCTATCATCTCCCACCAGGTCAATCCCACAAAACATGGGAATAATGGGAGCTACGAGATGAGATGAGATTTGGGTGGGGACACAGAGTCATACTATATCAGGTAGCGACTTCATCGCTGTTAAATTGAGGTGAAAGTCTGACCTTTCAATTCAGCCTCCTTTTACATCACTGCCACAGGAAGAGAAAGAGGCATCTATGTTACTGCCTGGCAGGAGTGGAAATGCAGTTTCCTCATGTGGTCTCTGATGACACGGCAGGATGGGGCCTTATTACTGCTCAGCAGGAATGAAAGTCCATGCTCCCCACACAGTCTTCACTGATACACCATGACAACAGGTCTTTGGGGTGCCTTTTTACAGTCTTGTGAGGGTGTAAATTTAGTCTCTCTGATCAATATTTGCTGTTGGGGTAGCAGTGGGACCACCATTTTTTTTTTTTTTTTGTAGTGTTTAGCTGTCTTAGGGCCATTATTTCTAAGTGTTTTATGCCCTCCTAGGCTACTCCCTTTCTGGTCTTTTGGCTAGAGAGAACAGGGGTTGTGTATTTGTGTGTGTGCGTGTGTATGTGTACGTGTGCACACATGTGCCCAAAAGTGTTTCCAGGTTATTGGCTTATCTGGCACCAAATCTGGGTCATGTGAGGCAAAGAGAAAACCCAACAAATGCACCACCATTATTCCTGGGGTTCTGAGATGCCTAGTCAATCTTTATCTTTCCTCTCCACCTCAGAATTATTATACATTGGTTTTATATATAATATCCAGGATTGCTAGTTGTAGTTACCTAGAAGTATGGAAAAAACTATGTATGCTTCATCTTTCTATAAGCAAAAGTCTATATAATTTAAATGTTCTGACATAGACATTGAAATATATATATATTTAGCTAGATTGAACAATATGCTCTGGACAATTAGTTGTTCTAATCAGTAATTTGTACTCCAAAGGTAGTAATTTAATAAAATGTTCACACTGTAAGGGCAGCTACTATAAGTAGTTCAGCCATCATTATCTCTGGCAAAGAAAACATCTCAACTTATTCATGAGCATGCTACCCAAGGTTGTGGAAACCCACCTCTTGCATTAGTGTGACCTGACTGTGAGAAATGGAGTCAAAGGAGATCATTTTTGAACTTTAAGGGTTAATGACTGCACTATAGGATTAAGAACTTGCATGGGGCTTGTATCACCTTTGTTTTGGCCAATTTCTCCCATTTGGAA
>NW_022334986.1:0-10337 GCF_002776525.5 Piliocolobus tephrosceles
CAGGCCTGGTGGTGACAAAATCTCTAAGCATTTGCTTATCTGTAAAGGATTTTATTTCTCCTTCACTGATGAAACTTAGTTTGGCTGGATATGAAATTCTGGGTTTAAAATTCTTTTCTTTAAGAATGTTGAATATTGGCCCCCACTCTCTTCTGGCTTGTAGAGTTTCTGCCGAGAGGTCTGCTGTTAGTCTGATGGGCTTCCCTTTTTGGGTAACCCGACCTTTCTCTCTGGCTGCCCTTAAGATTTTTTCCTTCATTTCAACTTTGGTGAATCTGGCAATTATGTGTCTTGGAGTTGCTCTTCTCGAGGAGTATCTTTGTGGTGTTCTCTGTATTTCCTGAATTTGAATGTTGGCCTGCCCTACTAGGACAAACCATTTTTCAAATTGGCTGTACTATTTTGCAGGCCCACCAGCAATGAATACGTTTTCCTGCTGTTCTACATTGTTGCCAGCATTTGGTGTTGTCAGTGTTTTGGATTTCGGTCATTCTAATAGGTGTGTAGTGATATCTCATTGTTAAAACTTGCAATTCCCTAATTAAATATAATGTTGAACATTTAAAAATATGCTTTATGCAATCTTTATATCTTTTTTGGTGAGATGTGTATTCAGATTTTTGTCTGCTTTTTAATAGGGTTGATTTCTTACTGAGTTTTAAAAGTCCTTTGTGTATTTTGCATACAAGTTCAATTTAAGATACATGTTTTGCAAAATTCTCTCCCGGTATCGTCTTTTCTTCTCATTCTCTTAATGGTGTCTTACAGAAAGCAGCAGAAATTCATAATTTTAATAGTTTTTTATTTCACGGGTTGGGCTTTTGTATTGTATCTATAAACTGATTGCCAAGTAGAAGGTCATCTAGATTTTCTCTTATTTTATCTTCTAGGAATTTTACATTTTGTGTTTTGTATTTAGGTTTATCATCCATTTTGAATTAATTTTTGTGAAAGATACGAGGTTTGTATCTAGATTCACTTATTTTATATGTAAACATTCCATGGTTCCAGCACCACTTGTTAAAAAGCATCTTTTCGGCTGGGCGCGGTGGCTCAAGCCTGTAATCCCAGCACTTTGGGAGGCCGAGGCGGGTGGATCACGAGGTCAGGAGATTGAGACCATCCTGGCTAACATGGTGAAACCCCGTCTCTACTAAAAAAATACAAAAAACTAGCCGGGCGAGGTGGTGGGCGCCTGTAGTCCCAGCTACTCGGGAGGCTGAGGCAGGAGAATGGCGTACCCCAGGAGGCGGAGCTTGCAGTGAGCTGTGATGCGGCCACTGCACTCCAGCCTGGGCGACAGAGCAAGACTCCGTCTCAAAAAAAAAAAAAAAAAAAAAAAAGGCATCTTTTCTCCTTTGGATGGCCTGTCCTTGTTTTCTCAAAGATTAGTTGACCTCATTTGTGTAGGTCTATTCTTGGGCTCTATATTGTGTTCCATTGATTTGTCTGTTCTTCTACCAATACCAAACTATCTGGATTCCTTTAACTTGATAGTAAATCTTGAAGTCAGATAGTGATAGTCATTTGACTTTGTTCATCTGTGTTATCATACTGGCTATTTTGGATTTTTGCCTCTTGATATAAAGTTTAGAATCGGTTTGTTCATATCTACAAGGTAACTCGCTGGGATTTTGATTGGGTTTGCATTAAATCTATAGATCAAGTTGGCAGAAATTGACATCTTAAGAATATTTAGCCTTTGTATTCATGAATATGGAATATCTTTTCATTTATTTTAGATGTTTTTCTATCAAATCTTTTAGTTTTCTTCATATAGATCTTATACATATTTTTTAGATTTATGTCTAAATATTGAATTTCTGGTTCCAGTTTAAATGGTATTACGTTTTCATTTCAAACTTGAGAATTGATCATTTTTGGTAGATAGGAAAGCAATAGACTTTTATGTATTAACCTTGTATTCTTTAAGCTTGACATACTCATTCATTAGTTTTAGGGGCTTTGTCAATTTTTTTTTTTAGAATTATTTACATAGAGAATAAAATCACTTGTGAACAAATAGTTTTATTTCTTCTTTCACAATGTGTATAGCTTTTATTTCCTTTTCTTGTCTTATTGTCTTTGCCAGTACTTTTAGAATAATATTGAATAGGAGTGGTGAGAATTCTTGGTTGACATTTCATTTTCTTTTGGCACTTTGAAAATATCATCTGCTTCTGGTCTCCTTTTTTTTTCTGATAAGAAGTCAGCTGGCATTTTTTATTGAGTTTCCCTTTTATGTGAAAAGTTTTTCATTCTCAAGATTTTCTCTTAGCATTTTAATATTTTTACTCTAATGCATCTCACTATTTTATATTTGCATTTATGTAATTTGGATTTCACTGAGCCTCTGGCATGTATAGATTAATGTGTTTAATAAGTCTGGGAAATCTTAAGCTATTCTTAAAATAGTTTTCTGCACATTTCTCTCTCTCCTCTCCCCCTGGAGTTCCCAATACTTGCATGTGAGTGTATTTAATAGTGTCCCACATTTCTCTGAGGCTCTGTTCATTTTTTGCCTTTTTTTCCCCAGTTCTTCAGGTTGTATAATCTTAATTGATCACTTAAAGTTCACTAATTTTTTTCTGCCATCTCAAGTATATAGTTAATTTCTATATGCTTGAGGTTTTTGTATTTAGGTTATTGTATGTTTCAACTAAAACAATGGCCATTTAGTTCTTTTAAAATAATTTCTGTATCTTTTTTTGATATTCTTTATGATGAGACATTATCGTATATCCCTCTACTTCTTTGAGCATTATTATATTCCTTAGTTTTTTGTTTTTTGTTTTTTTTTTTTGAGACATAGTCTCACTCTCTTGCCCAGGTTGGAGTACAGTAGTACGATCTCAGCTCACTGCAACCCCCACCTCCCAGGTTCAAGTGATTCTCCTGCTTCAGCCTCGCTGTTAGCTGGGATTACAGGTGTGTACCACCATGCTCAGCTAAGTTTTGTATTTTTAGTAGAGACAGGTTTCCTTATGTTGGCCAGGCTGGTCTCGAACTCCTGACCTCAGGTGATCCGCCCCTCTCAGCCTCCCAAAGTGCTGGTATTACGGGCCCTGCGGCACCATGCCTGGCCCTTAGTTCTTTGAATATATTTATAATAGCTGCCTTCAATTCTTTGTTTGCTAAATCTGGCGTATAGACTCTTCAAAGACTGTTCCTGTTGCCCTTTTTTTCTTGTGTGGGTCATACTTTCTTCGTACTTTGTATTTCTCGTAAATTCTGGTTGAAACCTTGATATTTTACATAGTATAGTAACTGTGGATATTTATTTTCCTACTTCCGCTTCTCTGGGGCTTATTGTTATTTGCTTTTTGGTTTGTTAATTTCTTTAGTGGCTTTGTCTGGATTATCTTAATGAAGTTTATTTCCTCCAAACTGTGTAGCCTCCAATGTTGCTTCTTAAAAGGTACAACCTTGGGAATGTGCACAGTTGTTCTGACCCCCTTACCTCCCACCCCAGGGATGACATAGGTTTTAGCTGCTCTCTCTTTAAGTATCTCTTTCCCTGATCTCCCTGTTAAGCTTTTATCTGGTTTGCCTCTATTGGTTTCACACTCAGTTGTTAGCTTCTAGTAATTACTGATTGTTCTAATGTTTTCAGGAATATCCTAGAACATAAATTGTTCCACAGTCTGAGCCAATTCTTGGCCATTTTGCAGAAGTAGTCTTTGAGGCTTGTTCCCCTCTCAGGAGGGCTCTTTTTAGCTGTATCTTTATCTGATTCTCTCTGCTAAATGATTTGGTCTATGATTTTGCTTGTTGCTATCACAGTTACCTACCAATTCACCTGTTGATTAATTGCTCATCACCAAATTTTTTTTTTTTTTTTTTTTTTGGAGACAGAGTTTTGCTCTTGTTGCCCAGGCTGGAGTACAATGGCATGATCTCGGCTCACTGCAACCTCTGCCTCCCAAGTTCAGGCGATTCTCCTGCCTCAGCCTCCCAAGTAGCTGGGATTATAGCCACTAAACCTGGCTAGTTTTATATTTTTAGTAGAGACAGGGTTTCATCATGTTGGTCAGGCTGGTCTCGAACTCATGACCTCAGGGGATCCACCTGCCTCAGCCTCCCGAAGTGCTGGGATTACAGGCGAGAGCCACCATGCCTGGTCCCAAATCTCCATTTTTTTGACATCATCCTTTGCTTGAAATTCCTTGTTCTGTTCAAATTAAAACCAATTCCCTTAGGGAAAACTTTTGATCTCTCTGTTGGTATTGCCTGCTTCTCCCCCATGGTAGAAATTGTGTCATTACTTCTGGGGGCAGAGACTGCAGCCTGCTTCTCTAAGAGTGATAGCCCTCCTCTGCAAGCGGGTTAATGGTAAGAGCAGTAGCTCCTGGTCTTCCTGGTTTACCTCTTCCTGTATGAAAGATCCATTGGTGCAAGGCTGATCAGAGCTAGCACTCTCTTCCTGCCACCCCAGAGGAGACTTCTACCGTATGAGTGAAGGCTAGGTAGAAGAAGGCTGGGAGCAGGGAGAGGGAGAGGAATCCTCTTCTTGGCTGTGTACATCCAGAGTACAGCTTTCATGGCACAGAGCTGAGTGTAGAGCAGGGGAGGGTAAAGGAGCCTGTCATAATTGAAATGTGACAGATTGTCACTGTTTTATACAGATTTAACGGATTTTCTTGAATAAACATTCATACAATTGCTGTATTGTGGAAATTTTCAGAAATTTTATTTTTCTTAATAATTTTCATCAGTAATGGTTGTTTTTCTGAGAAAAGCTCTGCAGTTTCTCACACCACCACTGAAGAAATCTTGCCAAGTTCATTTTTGTTCCTACTTCCATTGTATAATACCATGTTCCCCTAACCCCCTCTGACAGTTTCCTGATTCTTCTCTTTTGAATCAGGAAAACAGAATGTGTCTTTATTGGACTGACTTTATGATTCTGGCACTTCTTGAATACTTGGAGAGCTGTGTGGAGGGAAGGTCTTCCAGGATTGTACTTTCCAGAGGAAATGAGGAAACCTCCTGAGGAAGACTCACTGAAGGGAGGATTGAACAACTCCTCTTCAGTCATAGGGTAGGTGGAGGGTGTTTGTGACTCAGATTTGAGAGTGAAACAAAGTTGGGAGAAAGTAAATCTCTCTGTGGATACCAGAGGGTGGAAAGTGTGTTTTGTAGGTTGGAAAGGCCATCCTGTAAGTGATGGGCTTTCCAGGCGATCCAAAGGTAGTAGGCAGGGATGTGCTGCTTAGGAATGCCTGGGCACCATCTCTGTCTTTCCTCCTCCAGATGCAGGTATGGACATATTGACATATAGTTTAGTTTAAAAACTAGTAGATCTCAATGTCAGGAAGAACCTCCTGAAAGGGAAGCTTTAGGCTCTTTGGTCATTTGTGGTTTCTTCTTTCACAGAATAAAACACCTGTGACTTAGCACACTTAGGCTGTAAGATACATTTCACATGTACAATGCTGCTTTGCTGCTACAAGCCAGTTGGTGTTGAATGTGGATGACTGTATGAAACCCACTGAACCTTTGAGATGGAGACTGTAGCCAGGGAGCCTAGTAGTCAGAGTTACCATAATTTATGATGCCTGAGTTGGGTGAGAGGGAAAAACTGGTGCTTTATTAGGTTGTCTCTATTTTGGCTATTGCCATGTAGGGAAGTGAAGATGTGGAATTCATATTTACTTCTTGGCACAATGAAATTAAGTGTTCACCAGCATCAGACATTAACCACGGAGGTGGCTTTGGCATCTTGAGGACTTTAGCCCTCCGTTTGCCTGGTAGGAGGTCGGCCAATGTCTGTTTCTTTCTGGCAAGCTCTGAGTACAGAATTGAGGCTCCCATGTGGCTTTGCACAGGTCTTTCCAGCCAAATGATAGCAATGACTTATAATAACAGCTTTTTGAAAGATTACTATGTGCCAGTAAACATTGTGCAGTATCACTGAGAAGCAAGTCTTTTTATTAACCTCATTGTATAGATAAGAAAACTGAGATACAGAGAAGTTGAGAGACTTGCACATAGCTTGATCAGGTCTAGCAAGTGGAAAAGGAGGGAGTCTAACTCCCAAATCAGCACTTTGGCCAATATATTATACTTCCTCTGCAGAGATTTTCAGAAGTGTGGATGACCCTGGGGAGATCAGAAGATAAGTACCAGGGGAAACTGTTTTACTAGTTAGAGTAATCTCAGTTCTTTTTTTTTTTTTTTTTTTTTTTTAAATACCCTAGGCTATGTTGTCCTTGGGAAATACTATTTATACTTGCTAGTATTTTTGTCTCTTTTTTAACTTTTAGTTTTTCTTCATGTGGAACACAGCATTTATTAGATAAACATTTCAAATTTTTGTTCCAAATTGCATGAGTATTAAAAACCATATTTTCTTTAATCATGCTTTTATAGACCTTATCTAATATGAAAAGGAAGTTGACAGAAAAATTGGGTAATTTCCTTTGTTGTGATTCTCATACACCAAGAGAAAAAAACATTATTCCTACTATATATGTTTATGCTCTTCATAACATTTCTACTATTTTACTTATCCACCTTTGAAATGAAGCAATTAAATTACATTTCCCTATGTTTTATTGTCAACAGATAATCTATAACACACTATATAGTGTTATAATGACGTTATTTGCCTTTTTTCTAAGCAAGGAAAGTTACCATTATTTACCATAGAGTAATCATATTTGGAGTGTTCCAGAAAGAACTCTTTGTTCTATACCATCTGCCCAAGTTACTGACACTCTTTTAAACCGAGAACTCTCCAAACGTGTTGCCAGCTGATGTTTCTTCTGTGCACTAGATTTATGCATCAAATACCAACTGGATACATCTGATAACATTGCCTGTGGCGGCAATGCATTTCCAGATTCCTGTTTTGGAATACGATACCTGTTACTCCAGCTATGAGAGTATTGACAGCTGTCAGCCATCTTCAGGGATTGTCTTGGCCGAAGAGAGTTATCTCACTCAGTGTCATGTCTCTTTTTTGGGGTAGCCTCCTTCCAATGAATGCTCAATATAGGGGTGTAAATGCCCCACAAAAGTGGGTACAACTCTGAGGGTAATTCCAATTTTGGTACTTCTCATAGGGCTAACTGAGGCTTCCATTGAGACTGCATTGATGCCCACCTTCCTCCTCTGCTCAGTTATGCTGCTTTCTCTTCCCTTCACAGTGAGTTGATTCCAAGTGCACTCTCTAATAAGCCTTCCATATGCTAATCTCCGCCCCAGAATCAACTTCCTGGGAAACTCAGCTTGCTATACAGACAACTGTCTCAAATATTATATGCCTATAACCTAATATACATTCAGGGAACAGGATGAGGGCTTCTCCTCTATTTCCTAAACTGGATTATGGTATCCAGTGTAACACTCAAGTTAGAGACCTGGGAGTGCCTCTGGACTCTTCATCACTATTATTGTTTTGGTTGCCACTTCTGTTGATTTTCTTAAATTCATTTCCAAACATTTCCTCTTCTCTTCATCCCCACTGCCACTGCTATGGCTCAAGTCCTCACTATTTCTTACCTGACAAGAGCAGTGGTCTCACAGCTTACTTGGAGATGTGTAGCAGATGCTGTCAGTGTCCTGCTATATCCCCTTAACAGTTATTGTTTCCATACTTGCCAAGGACTTGTTACAGCAAGCACCTGAGACTCCGTCCCCAGAGCTTTCTCCAGCCTCTGCAGACTGCTAAGTCTGTGCCATGGGCAGACAGAAGGTGCTGAGGGGCGGGGGCGGTGAGCATGCCCAGGAACAGCCCTCAGCCATTGATAAATAAGAATTGTATTTTTAGGTGAAGAGATCGAGACCATCCTGGCCAAACGTGGTGAAACCCTGCCTCTACTAAAAACACAAAAATTAGCTGTAGTCCCAGCTACTTGGTAGGCTAAGGCAGGGGAATTGCTTGAACCTGGGAGGTGGAGGTTGCAGTGAGCCAAGATTGTGCCAAGATTGCCTGGCGACAGTGAGATTCCATCTCAAAAAAAAAGGTTGTATTATGAACTGAACTCGGGTCCACTTGCCAAAAGCAGCAAAGCCAAACACTGGTAATGACATTTGCAGTGAGAGAAATTGAGGCATTTCTTGCCAGGGCACCAAGCAAGGAGAATCAGACAGCTAATGCTTAAGACTTGAACTCCTGATAGTTTATGTGTATGGGTTTTTAAAAGTGGGGAGACAGGTTACAGACAGTCACACTGGTTTGGCCCAAAAAGGTAGGATACTTTGAAGCAGGGTCTTATGGGTTGTAGGCAGATTCAGAGATTTTCAGATTTGTAGTGGATTGAGGAAGCAAGGGCTTGTCTAAAATCTCGGGGTCAGCAGAAAGGAATGTCAAGGTTTTGTCTGTAAGCGTGACTCTCTAGGCCGCTTACACAGAACAGCAGTTAAGAGTTCAGATCTCGAAGATGGCCGAATAGGAACAGCTCCAGTCTCCATCTCCCAGCGCGAGCGGCACAGAAGACTGGTGATTTCTGCATTTTCAACTGAGGTACTGGGGTCATCTCACTCGGGAGTGCCGGACAATCGGTGCTGGTCAGCTGCTGCAGCCAGACCAGCGAGAGCTGAAGCAGGGCGAGGCATCGCCTCACCTGGGAAGCACAAGGGGGAAGGGAGTCCCTTTTCCTAGCCAGGGGAACTGAGACACACAACACCTGGAAAATCGGGTAACTCCCACCCCAATACTGCGCGGTAAGCACACCGGCACACCAGGAGAATATACCCCACACCTGGCCGGGAGGGTCCCACGCCCACGGAGCCTCCCTCCTTGCTAACACAGCAGTATGCAGCAATCTAACCGCAAGGCAGCAGCAAGGCTGGGGGAGGGGCGCCCGCCATCGCTGAGGCTTAAGTAGGTTAACAAAGATGCTGGGAAGCTCGAACTGGGTGGAGCTCACAGCAGCTCAAGGAAACCTGCCTGTCTCTCTAGACTCCGCCTCTGGGGACAGGGCACAACAAAAAAATAACAGGGGAAGCAGCAGAGGCCAGTGCAGACGCGAACGACTCTGACAGCTTTGAAGGGAGCAGTGGATCTCCCAACATGGAGGTTGAGATCTGAGAAGGGGCAGGCTGCCTGCTCAAGTGGGTCCCTGACCCCTGAGTAGCCTACCTGGGAGACATCCCCCACTAGGGGCAGTCTGACTCCCCACACCTCACAGGGTGGAGTACACCCCTGAGAGGAAGCTTCCAAAGCAAGAATCAGACAGGTGCACTCGCTGTTCAGCAATATTCTATCTTCTGCATCCTCTGCTGCTGATACCCAGACAAACAGGGTCTGGAGTGGACCTCAAGCAATCTCCAACAGACCTATAGCTGAGGGTCCTGACTGTCAGAAGGAAAACTATCAAACAGGAAGGACACCTATACCAAAACCCCATCAGTACGTCACCATCATCAAAGACCAGAGACAGATAAAACCACAAAGATGGGGAAAAAGCAGGGCAGAAAAGCTGGAAATTCAAAAAATAAGAGCTCATCTCCCCCTGCAAAGGAGCACAGCCCATCACCAGCAACGGATCAAAGTTGGTCAGAGAATGATTTTGACGAGATGAGAGAAGAAGGCTTCAGTCCATCAAACCTCTCAGAGCTAAAGGAGGAATTACGTACCCAGCACAAAGAAACGAAAAATCTTGAAAAAAGAGTGGAAGAATTGACAGCTAGACTAATTAATGCAGAGAAGGTCATAAACGAAATGACAGAGATGAAAACCATGACACGAGAAATACGTGACAAATGCACAAGCTTCAGTAACCAACTTGATCAACTGGAAGAAAGAGTATCAGCGATTGAGGATCAAATGAATGAAATGAAGTGAGAAGAGAAACCAAAAGAAAAAAGAAGAAAAAGAAATGAACAAAGCCTGCAAGAAGTATGGGATTATGTAAAAAGACCAAATCTACGTCTGATTGGGGTGCCTGAAAGTGAGGGGGAAAATGGAACCAAATTGGAAAACACTCTTCAGGATATCATCCAGGAGAACTTCCCCAACCTAGCAGGGCAGGCCAACATTCAAATTCAGGAAATACAGAGAACGCCACAAAGATACTCCTCCAGAAGAGCAACTCCAAGACACATAATTGCCAGATTCACCAAAGTTGAAATGAAGGAAAAAATCTTAAGGGCAGCCAGAGAGAAAGATCGGGTTACCCACAAAGGGAAGCCCATCAGACTGACAGCAGATCTCTCAGCAGAAACTCTACAAGCCAGAAGAGAGTGGGGGCCAATATTCAACGTTCTTAAAGAAAAGAATTTTAAACCCAGAATTTCATATCCAGCCAAACTAAGTTTTGTCAGTGAAGGAGAAATAAAATTCTTTACAGATAAGCAAATGCTTAGAGATTTTGTCACCACCAGGCCTG
>NW_022334987.1:0-5723 GCF_002776525.5 Piliocolobus tephrosceles
GAAAGCTTTTGTCAGTTTTAGTCTGAGGCTATTTCCCTTTTCACCATTGGCACCAACATGTTCCAGAATATCACTTGGTACCTGTTTCTCCCAAAGGGTTTCCCCGACGCTGTATGAGAAGAGAGGTATAACACTGTGAGTGGAATGCACACGTCACAAGGCAGTTCCTTGTTAAGCTTCTCTCCAGTTTTGGTCTGAACATATTTCCTTTTTCACCATAAGCCTCAAAGTGCTCCCGAAGATCCTGTCACACACTAGGCATACACAGTGTTAAAAAGCTGCTCAATGAAAAGAAGGCCTTACCTGAGTGAGAGACATTAAGAAGACACAGAGCAGTTTCACAGAAAGCTTCCTTCTGGATATTACCTGAGGATATTTCTTTTTTCATGTTCTAAGGATCGTTCCCAAATATCCTTCCTCAGATTACACAAAAACAGTGATTTCAAGCTGTTCCATCCAAAGAAAGGTTTATCTCCATGAGACGAATACACACATCGCAAAGCAGTTGCTCAGAATGTTTCTCTTCAGGTTTCATCGGAAGTCGTTTCCTTGATCACCACAAGCCTCCGGGGGTCGCTAAATATCCCTTCACAGATCCTTCTAAGACAGAGTTTCGAATCTGGGAAACATAGAGTAAGCATTAACTCTATGAAGTGAATGCACATATCAGGGAGCAGCTTCTTGGAACGCACATTCCTCAATTTCATTTCAGTATATTTCACTCTTCACCATAGTCCTCAGCGCACTGTGAAATATCCCTTTTTCAGTTTCACAGGAACAGTGTTCAAACACTGCCTTGTGAGAAACGATGTATAATTCCCTGAGTGGAATGCATACATCACAAAATTGTTTCTCAGAAAGCTTTTATCCACTTTTTGTCTGAAGATATCTCCTCTTTCACCGTAGGCCTGAATGTGCTCCCAAATATCCCTTTGCAGATCCATTTATGACGGAGTTTCCAAACCGTGTAATATAAGAAAAGTTGTAACTATGTGAGATGAATAAATATATCTAACACAAAGCAGTTTCTCAGAAATCTTCTTTCCACTTTTTGTCTGAGGATATTTACTTTTTCACCATAGCCCTCCCTATTACCCGAATGTCTCTTAGTAGCTCTTTCTCCAAAAGGGATTACAGAATCCTGTAGGAAAAGGAAGGTATATTTCTGTGACTGAAATACTCATGTTACAAAGCAGCTCCTCAGAAAGCTTCTCTACAGTTTCTATCTGAAGACGTTTCATTTCTCACCATAAGCCTCAAAGCGCTCCTTAATATCCCTTCGCAGACTAAACAAAAACAGTGTTATGATACCGCTCACTGAAAGGAGCAGTTTAACTGTGTGAGCGGAATTCATGTGACACAGAGCACTTTCACAGAAATCTTCCTTCCGTTTTCTCTCTGAGATTATTTCTTTTTCAGGATATTCTAAAGAGCGTTTCCAAATGTCCTTTCCCAGATTCCACAGAAACAGTGATTTCAAACTGCTCAATAAAAGAATGATTTAACTCCATAAGATGAATGCAAACATCACAAAACAGTTGCACAGAAAGCTTCTCTCCAATTGTCGATGGAAGATATTTCCTCTCTCGACACAGGCCTCCAGTTACCACTTAGTATCCCTTCGCAGAACCCTCAAAGACTGACTTTCAAACTGGGAAATGTAGAGTGAGCTTCAATCCTATGAAAAGAATGGACACATCAGAGAGCAGTTTCTTCGAGTGCTTCTTTCTGTTTTTTATTGGACGACATTTCACTTTTTGCCATAGTCTTCAATGTGCTCCAAATATCACTGTTTTGGTTTCACAGGAACCATGTTCCAACTGTGCCTTATGAGAAGAAAGTTGTAACAAACTGAGTGCAATGCACACATCACCAAGCAGTTTCTCAGAAAGCTTCACTCCAGTTTTTATCTGAGTATATTTCCTATTTCAAAATAGGCCTGAATGTGATCCCAAATATCCTTTCATGGATCCTTCTGTGAGGGAGTTTCCAATCTGCGTCATGAAAGAAAGCTTCCGCTATGTGAGTTGAATAAATACAGCAAAAAGCAGATTCACAGAAAGCTTCCTTCCAGTATTTATCTGAAGATATTTGCTTTTTCACCATAGTCCTGAATGTCCTCCCGAATGTCCCTTTTTGGATCCATCATGACAGTTTACAAGCTGTGTAACATAAAGAAATATTTCTCTATGTGAGATGTTTACACGTATCACAGAATAGTTTCCTAGAAAGCTTCTTTCCAATTTTTCTCTGAGGCTATTTCCATTTTCACCATCGGCATCACCATGCTCCCGAATATCACTTGGTACCTTTTTTTCCAAAAGGGATTCCCCAATGCTGTATGAGAAGAGAAGTATAACACCGTGAGTGGAATGTACACACCACAAAGCAGTTCCTCAGAATGTTTCTCTCCAGTTTCGTTCTGAACATATTTACTTTTTCACCGTAAGCCTCAAAGTGCTCCCGAATATCCCATCACACGCTAAACACACACAGGGTTAGAAAACTGCTCAGTGGAAAGAGAGGTTTAACTGAGCGAGAGTAATTAAGACGACACAGAGCAGTTTCACAGAAAGCTTCCTTCTGGATTTTACCTGAGGATATTTCTTTCTTCATATTCTAAGGATCGTTCCCCAATGTCCTTCCTCAGATTCCACAAAAACAGTCATTTCAAGCTGCTCAATCCAAAGAATGGTTTAAGACTATGAGTCGAATACACACATCACAAAGCAGTTGCTGAGACAGTTTCTCCACATGTTTTCTCAGAAGACATTTCCTTGCTCACCACAAGCCTCCAGGCATCACTAAATATCCCTTCACAGATCCTTCAAAGACCAAGTTTCAAAACTGGACAACATAGAGTAAGCATTAGCTTTGTGAATTGAATGCACATATCATACAGAAGATTCTTGGAATGCTTCTTCCTCGATTTTATTTCAGTATATTTCATTATTCACCTTAGTCTTCAATGCGATATTTGCGATATTGGGATATTTCTTGTCGCAATGAAGCTTATGGTGACAAAGGAAATATCCTTTAATAAAAACTAGAAAGGAGCTTTCTGAGAAGCCTATTTGTGATATATGAATTCTTCTCACAAAGTTAGAACCTCGTCCTCATGAGGCAGTTTGCTCACCCTGTTGTCATGGAATCTGCAAAGTGATATTTGGTAGCGCATCAAGGACTAAGGTGAAAAAGGAAATATCCTCACATAATAACTAGAAAGAAGCTTTCTGAGAAATTGCTTTCTGATGTGCGAATTCATCATGCAGAGAGTTTCACCTTTCCCTTCTGTTGGCAGTTTGCGAACACTGTTTTGGTGGATTCTGCAAAGTGATATTTGGGAGCTCAATGAGGCCTATGGTGAAAAAGGAATATCCTCTGATAAAAACTGGAAAGAAGTGTTCAGAGAAACTGCATTGCGATGGGTGAATGCAACTTACACAGTTACTCTTTTCTCTTGAGGGATCAGTTTGCTAGCGATGTTTTCTTGAGATCTGCATTAAGACAGTTCTAAGTGCAATGAAGCTTGTGGTGACAAAGGAAATATCCTCAGATAAAAACCAGAAAGAAGCTTTCTCAGAAACTTCTTCGTGATGTGTGAATACATCTCACAGGGTTACACTTCCGTTTCATGGAGCAGACAAATAACACTGCCTTTGAGGAACCTGAGAAGGGCTACCTTAAATCACATTGAGGCCTAAGCTGTTAGAGGAAATATCCTCAATTAAAACATTGATGGAAGGTTTGTGAGAAACTTCTCTGTGATATGTGAATTCATCTCACAGACTTACAATCTAGACATCATGAAGCAGTATGCTGACTGCCTTGTCGTGGGATCTGCAAAGTGATATTTGGGAATGCAATGAGGCCTATGGTGAAAAAGGAAATATCCTCAGATAAAAAATTGGAAAGAAATGTTCTGAGAAACTGCATTGTGACAGGTGAATGCAACTCACAGGGTTACGTTTTCCATTCCAAGAATCCGTTTGCTAATACTGTTTTCTTGAAATCTACTTTGGGGTATTTCGTAGTGCAATGAACCTTACGGTGACAAAGGAAATATCCTCAAATAAAAAATAGAAAGGAGCTTTCTGAGAAACCTATTGGAGGTATATGAATTCACTTCACAGAGTTATAACCTAGTCTTCATGAGGCAGTTCGCTAACACTGTTGTCGTGGAATCTGCAAAGTGTATTTTGGAGTGCATTGAGTCCTGTGGTGAAAAACGAAATATTCTCAGATAATAACTAGAAAGAAGCTTTCTGAGGGGGCAGATCAAGATGGCCACATAGGAACAGCTCCAGTCTCCATCTCCCAGTGCGAGCGAAACAGAAGACCAGTGATTTCTGCATTTTCAACTGAGGTACTGGGGTCATCTAACTCAGGAGTGCCAGACAATCAGTGCGGGTCAGCTGCTGCAGCCTGACCAGCGGGAGCTGAAGCAGGGCGAGGCATTGCCTCACCTGGGAAGTGCAAAGGGGAAGGGAGTCCCTTTTCCTAGCCAGGGGAACTGAGACACACAACACCTGGAAAATCGGGTAACTCCCACCCCAATACTGTGCTGTAAGCACACCGACATACCAGGAGAATATATCCCACACATGCCCGGGAGGGTCCCACGCTCACGGAGCCTCCCTCCTTGCTAACACAGCAGTCTGCGGCAATCTAACCACAAGGCAGCAGCAAGGCTGGGGGTGGGGCACCCGCCATCGCTGAGGCTTAAGTAGGTAAACAAAGCTGCTGGGAAGCTCGAACTGGGTGGAGCTCACAGCAGCTCAAGGAAACCTGCCTGTCTCTGTAGACTCCGCCTCTGGGGACAGGGCACAACTGAAGCAGCAGAGGCCTGTGCAGACGTGAACGAATCTGTCTGACAGCTTTGAAGAGAGCAGTGGATCTCCCAACACGGAGGTTGAGATGTGAGAAGGGGCAGACTGCCTGCTCAAGTGGGTCCCTGACCCCTGAGTAGCCTAACTGGGAGACATCCCCCACTAGGGGCAGTCTGACACCCCACCTCACAGGGTGGAGTACACCCCTGAGAGGAAGCTTCCAAAGTAAGAATCAGACAGGTGCACTCGCTATTCAGCAATATTCTATCTTCTGCAACCTCTGCTGCTGATACCCAGGCAAACAGGGTCTGGAGTGGACCTCAAGCAATCTCCAACAGACCTATAGGTGAGGGTCCTGACGGTCAGAAGGAAAACTATCAAACAGGAAGGACACCTATACCAAAACCCCATCAGTACGTCACCATCATCAAAGACTAGAGACATCTAAAAGCAAAAAGATGGGGAAAAAGCAGGGCAGAAAAGCTGGAAATTCAAAAAATAAGAGCACATCTCCCCCTGCAAAGTAGCACAGCCCATCGCCAGCAATGGATCAAAGCTGGTCAGAGAATGATTTTGATGAGATGAGAGAAGAAGGCTTCAGTCCATCAAACTTCTCAGAGCTAAAGGAGGAATTACGTACCCAGCGCAAAGAAACTAAAAATCTTGAAAAAAGAGGGGAAGAATTGACAGCTAGACTAATTAATGCAGAGAAGGTCATAAACGAAACGACAGAGATGAAAATCATGACACGAGAAATACATGACAAATCCACAAGCTTCAGTAACCGACTCGATCA
The DNA here is from genome assembly GCF_002776525.5 of Piliocolobus tephrosceles. NCBI lineage: Eukaryota > Metazoa > Chordata > Mammalia > Primates > Cercopithecidae > Piliocolobus > Piliocolobus tephrosceles. The sequence goes on from NW_022334987.1 coordinate 5,626, forward strand.
ACTGGAAGAAAGAGTATCAGCGATGGAGGATCAAATGAATGAAATGAAGCGAGAAGAGAAACCAAAAGAAAAAAGAAGAAAAAGAAATGAACAAAGCC
>NW_022334988.1:0-5403 GCF_002776525.5 Piliocolobus tephrosceles
TTTAACGCTTTGAACTACATGAAAAGGGAAAACGTATCATATTAAAATCTGTCGGTGTTGAAAAGGAAATTAACAGCTAAAGGCTTACATGAGAAAAGAAAGAAAGGCCGAGTGTGCTGGGTCACACCTGTAATCCCAACACTTTGGGAGGCCGAGGCGGGTGGATCACCTGAAGTCAGGAGTTCAAGACTAGCCTGGCCAACATGGTGAAACCCCATCTCTATTAAAAATACAAAAAAATCAGCTGGGCATGGTGGCAAGCGCCTATAATCCCAGCTACTCGGGAGGCTGAGGCAGGAAATCACTTGAACCCAGGAGGTGGAGGTTGCAGCGAGCCGAGATCGCGCCTAGGCAACAGCAGTGAGACTCCGTTTCAGGAAAAAAAAAAAAAAAAGAAAGTCTCAAATCAATAATCTAAACTCCCACCTCAAGAAACTAGATAGAGAGCAAAATAAACCCAAAAGAGAAAAAAAATAATGAAGTGCAGAAATCAATTAAATTGAAAACAGAAAGACAATAGAAAAAATCAATGAAACAAAAAGCTTGTTCTTTGAAAAGATCGATAAAACTGACAAACCTCTAGCAAGTCTGACAAATACGAAAATGAATTTTTTTTGTTTTTGTTTGAGACAGGGTCTCGCTCCGTCACCCAGGCTGGAGTGCAGTGGCGCGATCACAGTTCACTGAAGCCTCAACTTCCTGGGCTCAAGCAATCCTCCCGCCTCAGCCTCCTGGGTAGCTGGGACTACAAGCATGTGCCACCTACCCAGCTAATTTTTGTATTTCTTATAGAGATGGCGTTTTACCACGTTGCCCAGGCTGGTTTCGAACTCCTGGGCTTAAGCAATCCACCAGCCTTGGCATCCCGAAGTGCTGGGATTACAGGCATGATATCACATGCCCAGCCTGATACATTTTTAGTATCACGAAACAAAATTATCATTATAGCACCTAAAGATATCAAAAGGATAATAAAGAAATACTATGAACAATTCTACAAACATAAATTTGACAATAGATGAAATGGGTCAATTCCTTGGAAAGTATACATCCAACATAAAATACGTAATTTGAATAGTCCTATAACTATTAAACAGAATAATTTTTAGAACGCCCCAAAAAGATAGAATAAAGATAATTAGGCGAAGTGGTCAGCATAGTAAGTGGAACATTAGCTTGTGCTCAATAAACAATAGCTATAACCATTGTATTTAAATTGTCACAACCTCTCAAGGAAACTGAGGCTTCACAGATAACAAAGTCTTTGTAACAGAATCAGAATTTGAACCCAGATCTGAAATCAGTGCCCTTTCCTCTAGAGTTAAAAATCCACACCAAAGTTACTCCCTTGGGCATGTATCAACCAATATTTCTTTTATAAACAGGAAAACTGTAAAGGAGTGAGATTTGTGCTAAAAATCCCGGAAATCAATAAATGCTTGCCAACTAGTTTTCTCCACTATTGTACAGCAGTGATTCTCAAATGTTAGGGTGAATCAGGATCACTTGTTTGTTAAAATACAGATTGCCAAGTCCCAGTCCCAGCCCAAGAAATTGCATTTTAAACAAATTCCCAGTTGATGAATTTTATTTTTAAAAAGTTCGTTCCTCCTGTGTTAGCTCACTTAGGAATTAAAAAAGAATAATAAAAAAAGAATGTTCATTCCAATTTTTCTGTACAAAAGAGAATGACTGGTGTACAGTAATGATATGTTAGTCCATCCATCCCCCAACATCAGAAGCTATCACACTCCGCAGAAGGGGAAGGAACCAAGACAGGATAATGTTCTAAATCAGTGGTTCTCAAGGGTGGGCCCTGCTTACCTACTGAATCAGAAACACTGTAGCTAGGGCATCCCTAACTTGTGTTCTATCAGGTCTTCCAAGTGAGTCTGATACATGCTAAAGTTTGAGAACCACCGCTGTACAAATCAAAGTATTTTTGCAAAATCCATCTTCTTACAGGAAGAATGAAAAGCAATACCATGTTTTTCCCACTTCTGAGAACCTGGGCTCTGGAATCAAATAATTCAAAGTTCAAATCCACACTCAGAAAGTCACTTAATCTCCACGAATTCCAGATTCTCAGCTGCAAAATGGAATAGTTGCCTCCCTTGTTATAACCTTTCCAGAAAGTAACTTGGCATTATATTCCATAATCCCTAGCTGGACTTCAAGAAATCTATCCTACAAAAGTCACTAGAGGACGAGCGTGGTGGCTCACACCTGTAATCCCAGCACTTTGGGAGGCCAAGGTGGGTGGATCATGAGGTCAGCAGTTTGAAACCAGCCTGACCAACATGGTGAAACTCTGTCTCTACTAAAATACAAAAATGAGCCGGGCGTGGTGGCGTGCACCTGTAATCCCAACTATTCGGAAGGGCGAGGCAGGAGAATCACTTGAACCCAGGAGGCAGAGGTTGCAGTGAACCAAGATTGTGCCAGTGCACTCCAGCCTGGGCAAAAGTGAGACTCATCTCAAAAAAAAAAAAAAGTCATTGGAGATATGAACAGATTTCTATCACCTCTAGGCATTTGTGGACTTAAAATTTGTTGGCTTAACTCTTGCAAGCAACCATAGAAGTCCGTAGTATGTAGTAATTTTCAATTGTGCTGAAGTACAAACTTAAATGGCACACTATAAGCCTGGTGTGTTTCTGTGAGCAATGCACTAAGCAAGAGGAGCCACCCACCAAGGACCTGATTCTCAGCTAGCTTCCTTGTTCATTGGGGGCCCATAGAGAGAAGTATAAGATTTTTTAAAAATTTGGTGTATTTCATGGAAAAAAATTAAGGCGGTTAACTCGTGTTAAGAGTGTACACAGGAACACACACAACTCACCATAGAAATGTGATTAAAGAGGGGCCTGGCCCATAAGCCTAGTTCTGTATTTGTAAGTTTTGAATTCTTTTAAGGCCTCAATGGTGCTCCTCATAAATAAATGTCAAGTACTTACTAAGCAAAGATGCTTTCCATAATGTTTTTCTGTTTTAATCAGCACTCGTATCAAGATGCAAAACTTTTCCAGAACCCCCAAAGTTTCCTCACATTATTTACAATATAAAAAAGGACAAATAATGTTCAAAAAAGTACAATGTCCAACCATAAAGGAAATTACCAAGTTAACTGGTGACACATACATATCGTGGGATATCAGAAATCAAGTATAGCTGAATATTTAATGAACTGGCAATTACATTAAAACATTAACTAGAAAAAAAAATAGGTTGTAAAATGGTATTTATAATGCAATCCCATCTTGTAAAAATATATGTTTATATTCCAACCCAAAAGATGGGAGATACTGCAACAACAAATTTAACAGTGGATTGTGCCAGACAGTAGTAGACTCGGGTGAGTTTTATTTCCTCCTTTATTCTTTTTCTGTATTTTCTACAACAAACAGGTCTCACTATAAAACCAGGAAAAAATTAAGAACATTATTTAAAAGAGAAATATCCAACTTTCAGGCTTGTTGATTGGTGCTCCTTAAGTCCCTGTCACGGGGTCTGGCAGACATAAGCACTCAGGAAGCATTCATTCCTGTTCCCTGTTTCCAGAGTGAGGAGTTATAGCAGGAGCCCACTTTACAGGTCTGAAAAAACACATTTCCCATACAATCCAAAGTAAGGGTCCCAGTCAACAGCTTTTTTTCATGAAGACTCATTAATTCATTCAAAAATGTACTCAGCATCTATTACATGTTTATCACTGAACTAGGTTCTGGAGATACCAAAAATGAAAAGATGACATCTCTGCCCTCAGGAAGCTCTGGCTAATGAATGACACAGATATATTTATAACTATGATATGATGAAATAATTACTTTTTAATAAAGACGTATACAAAGTGCAATGGGAACCAAGAGGAAGAAGGACTTTTACCCCTTTCACAGTCTGTGAGTTGCAAAGGGGAGGGCATTAGTGGGAGTTTGCATGTAAAAAGACAAAAAGGCATAAAGGAGTATAAAATTTTCCCAGAAATTTTAGTTCAGTCTTGCTAGGACATAAAGAACAAGAGAGGAGGAGTGGCAGGAAATGAGAATGAACAAGCAGATCACAAAAGATCTTGTCTGTCACGTAAAGGATACTGAATTTTATCCCACAGGCGAACCACTGAAAGAAGGATTTTAGGCTGAAGAGTGACTTGATCAGCACTAGCAAAGACACCAGGAATCCTGAAAGACATCTTAATCCCCACTTATTTTCAGGGCAAAGGAAAAGGTCCCAGCCTCTAGGGTTGTCCCCTCTTAAATAACATGAGGCAGTAAACAGAACTCTGTGCCAGGCACACAATAAATATTCAATAGAGATCAGTTAAATATGAATTTGGATATGGGGCAAGGGGGCAGTCCCTGCTGAGAGCAGGATTTCAGCAGCACCAGCACCTTTAGTTTGGTCTTGAGTGTGAGAAACAGAAATAGCTCGCTGGGCACAGTGGCTCACGCCTGTAATCCTGGCACTGTGGGAGGCTGAGGTGGGAGGATCACTTGAAGTCGGGAGTTTGAGACCAGCCTGGCCAACATGGTGATATCCCGTCTCTACCAAAAAAGTACAAAAAAATGTGCCTGGCGTGGTGGCGTGCACCTGTATTCCCAGCTACTCCAGAGGCTGACGCACAAGAATCGCTTGAACTCGGGAGGCGGAGGTTGCAGTGAGCTGAGATTATGCCATTGCACTCCAGCCTGGGTGACAAGAGTGAGACCTTGTCTCAAGAAAAAAAAAAAAAGAGGAAGAAATAGCTCCTCTGGAGGAGACCAGACAACTGAAAATTCTAGAATCTAACAGGCAACAGGAGGAGGGTGCCATATACTGCTTTGTTGTGCTCCAGTGTACAAAGCCCCCTCAAGGTTGTCTTTCCATAGCTGAGATTTAAATCCCACTAATGGGATATTAGTTTTATCGCACATACTAACCTCTCCGGAATTCTGGGTGACAGGGGCTTATGTGCACACACGGTTAACTGAAAGGAATTCACCAGTGGTTTTACTCTTGTTTTACCCAGTATCTATTCTGCTTAATTCAATTTAGTTGGATGGTTCTGCAGATAAATGCTGTAGAAATAAAATACTGTTGCATTTCTGCCTCCATTTATGGAGTATATCCAAATTGCTTTGCAAAGTCAGAAAAGATATATTTGACACATTTATCAAGACAATGAGGCTCAGAAAAGCAAAGCAACTTGTGCAAGGTCACTCTGAAACTAAGCACAAAGCCACAACTCAAATCCCTGTTTATGGACTCAACTACCTCAAATAAGCAATACTGTTTTACCCAAAGCCAGTGTCTGAGGCAAAACATAATTGTCAGAATATAAAAATGATGGCTGGGCGCGGTGGCTCACGCCTGTAATCCCAGCACTTTGGGAGGCCGAGGCAGGCGGATCACCAGAGGTCGGGAGTT
>NW_022334990.1:0-2531 GCF_002776525.5 Piliocolobus tephrosceles
TTTTTTTTTTTTTTTTGTAACCACATAAACATCTATGCATGCAATAAAATTTTTAAAGTAAGTTATAAATTATATTTATAAATTAAAAAAATAGCAAAATTCGTAACAGAATCACTTAAAAATTGTATCACATTGTTAGATACTAATCAAGATATCAAAATATGTATTGCTGGTTTATAAGTATGCTTTGATTTTAATATGTTTATTCATATTATCACTTCGAACCATATACAAAACATAAACGGTAAATTTTTATTTGCGTCTTATATATTTCCCCTTTTTTTTTTTTATTTTTTTTATTTGATTAATTACTTCAACATATTTAACTTAGCATTGTGATACAACTTGGCTTATAAAAGTGCTCACAACTGTTCTACTTGTAGTACATGTAACAATATGTATATTTAACGTCACAAATAAACACGTAATACCATTCAAAATGTTACTTCCAATCAATTGACAATTACTCTTATAATGAAAAACATTACATTTAAATATACAAATGTATCAATCCACGACAGATGCAAAAGCTACTATATGTGATTATCCTTAAACCCTGTAATAAGCTCATTTCTCCCAAATGTTTGTCCCATTTTTTAAATAATAATACCTATTTTATAATAAACATAATTTGTTAAAATAATTATACCATAACTAATTTAGTAGAAACATGTTATTACACTTCTAATCATATATAACATTTTTTTTTTTTTTTTTTTTTTTTATAATTTTCATTATAGTAAGTACGTTTTTTTTTATTTTAACTTTTTATATCGTTATTTCAGCATGTAAAACTATATTTGTTTTATTGTTTATTGGAAAGAATAATGTAAGTAATGACACGACATGTGCTATATTCGTTAAAATATATATCGTGATATATAAGTAAAATAAAAAAAAAAAAATGCATTAATGTGTAAATTATAAAATTGTATAAAATGTGTATAACGTATAAAACTATTGAAAACATAATTAATAACATCGTTATTATATAGTAGTGTGTAATATAATGTTTATCACAATTTACAAAATAATTATTGTTCTGTTTTTTATATGGAAATAGATTTATAACAACAAAGTAAAAATATTAATTACTACTTACTATTTGTGTTATTTTTGCCCGTATATGTCAATTTGTTAAAATTAAAATTATAGTCATACATAAAATAATATATTAGCATACTTTCACTATTTATTTATACTGTCAATTGTTTTAATTATTAGACTCGCATAGAAATTATATCAAGAGTAAAGTATGATAGGTTTGTTGGTCAACGTGATATCTCAAAAAACGAACGGAATAATCATTCTTATGTAGCAAATTATTATGACATTGACGACTTTTATGAATATTTGAATAATGTATGAATAATGATAATGATCCAAATAAGTATGTTTTTCAAATGGATGAATATAAAAAAAAAGAAAATCAATTTATTTAACTGAGATTAAGAAAGAATTAATTAATATATTAGCTAGGCGATATGATCCCTAAATAACCAATATACTAAAATAAAATACAAACTTACAAGAAAAAAGATTTACTCGAAATATATGATCGTATTAAACATTTCATGTCATGTCATGTCATGTTATGTCAAGTGAACAATATTTACAAATTATCAACCAAATTTGTGAATCATTAAAAAGTAGATGCTCGGATAATAATGACCATGCTGAAACAAATTACAACTTGATGTTATACTTATTTGAATACATATTTCTTTTTTACCAATAGTAAAAAAGATTTTAAGCAACACCTTATTCAGTTACAAACAAAATCAGGAACAACCAATATTTAAAAAAAAAGAAATTCAAAATTAAAACGAAATATTTAAATATATTTTAACTCAGTAATAAAATAAATAAACAATTTAAGAATATGTTACTTAAACAAATTATAATGGATACAATGAGTTACAAGTGTACAAAAGTTATTTAAAAATGAATTTAAAAATGAATTTAAAAATAATTTTAGGTTATTTAGTTATGCACTTTTTAATCCAATATCAGTATATATAATTTTAATTTTGACACTTCATTTTTGGGTCATTCAATCTTATATTAACATTTACTTGTAATATTCCTATTAACATGCGTACATACTACATTTAAACTTTATAAAGACATAAAATACATAAATCGAATTATAAAAGAGTTAGAACTATCAAACACAGAACATTTTATTTAATAATATGTAGCATAAACAAATTATCACACTATAAAATATTTATAATATGATAATTTTAATATATTGTTTATATAAATATGCTTCTTTTTTTTTTTTTTTTTTTTTTATTCTCTAAATTCCAATACTCAAAACATATCCAAAATTTTAAACTATTTTAATATTTAAACAAATAACAATTTAATTATTTCATACATCAAAACAAATGTATAACATAATAATAATCAACATATAACACCCATGCAATTTAAATTTTCTAATACCATAATAAAATACTATATTTTTTTAACATTTTATTTAATTATTCAAATATATGACAAGAGTAAAACTATTATAAGTGATC
>NW_022334998.1:0-13383 GCF_002776525.5 Piliocolobus tephrosceles
TCTCAGAAGGCTTCTTTCCAGTTTCTGTCTGAAGATATATCCTTTCTCAACATAGCCCACAATGATCTCCCAAATATCACATTGCAGAATCCACGGCAACAGTGTTAGCAAACTGTCCCAAGAAGGGATGGGTGGAAATCTGTGTGATAAAGTCTCACATCAGAAAGCAATCTCTCAGAAGTCAATTCTCTAGTTCTTATGTGAGGATACTTCGTTTTTCACAGGGGGCCCTATTTGGTTCCCAAATATCACTTTACAGATTCCACGAAAAGAGTGTTAGCAAACTACTTCATGCAGAATATGTTGTAACTCTCTGAGATGAATTAACAGATCACAAAGAAATTTCTCAGAACGCTTCTCTCTCGTTTTTAATTGATGATATTTCCTTTATCAGCACAGGCCTCAATGCGAGCCAAAGTAACCTTTCTTAGTTTCTCCAAAGACAGTGTTAATGGTCTGCTCCTTGAAATATATGTGTAACTCAGTGAGAAGAATTCACACATCAATAGGAAGTTTCTAAGGAAGCTTCTTTTTAGTTTTCATCAGAGGATATTTCCTTTGTCACCATAAGCTACATTGCGCTAAGAAATATCCCATTGCAGATTTCCAGAAAACTGTGTTAGCAAACTGATGACTGAAGAGAAACGTGTAACTCTGTGAGTTACATTCACACATCGCAATGCAGTTTCTCAGAAGGCTTCTTTCCAGTTTCTGTCTGAACATATATCCTTTCTCACCATAGCGCTCAATGAGCTCTCAAATATCACATTACAGAATCACAGCAACCATGTTAGTGAACTGTTCCAAGAAGGGAAGGGTGGAACTCTGTTTGATGAAGTCACACATCACAAAGCAATCTCTCAGAAAGCTATTCTGTTGTTGATAAGTGAGGATACTTCCTTTTTCACAGTGGGCCCAAATTTCCGACCAAATATCGCTTTACAAATTCCACGAAAAGAGTGTAAGCAAACTGCTTCCTGAGGAATAATTTGTAACTCTGTGAGATGAATTCAATATCAACAGGAAGTTTCTAAAGAAGCTTCTCTGTAGTTTTCTTCTGAGGAGATTTCCTTTGTCCCCATAAGCTTCATTGCGCTGAGAAATATCCCATTTCAGATTTCCAGAAAACTGTGTTAGCAAACTGATGAATGAAGAGAAACGTGTAAATCTGTGAGTTGCATTCACACATCACAATGCAGTTTCTCACAAGGCTTCTTTCCAGTTTCTGTCTGAGGATATATCCTTTCTCACCATAACCCTCATTGAGCTCCCAAATATCACATTGCAGAATCCACGGCAACAATGTTAGCAAACTGTTCTAAGAGGGATGCGTGGAACTCTGTGTGATGAAGTCAAACATCAGAACACAATCTCTCAGGAAGCTATTCTGTAGTTGTTATGTAAGGATACTTTCTTTTCACGGTGGGACCGAATTGGCTCCCATATATCCCTTTACAGATTCCACGAAAAGAGTGTTAGCAAACTGCTTCCTGAGGAATAAGATGTAACTCTGTGAGATGAATTCACAGATCACAAAGAAATTTCTCAGGAAGCTTCTCTCCCCTTTATAACTGATGATATTTCCTTTGCCAGCGCAGGCCTCCATGCGATCCAAAGTAACCTTTCATAGTTTCTTCAAAGACAGTGTTAATGGCCTGCTCCATGAAATATAAGTGTAACTCTGTGAGATGAATTCACACAATAAGAAGAAGTTCCTAAGGAAGCTTCATTCCAGTTTTCATCTGAGGAGATTTCGTTTGTCACCATAAGCTTCATTGCGCTGAGAAATATCCCATTGGAGATTTCCAGGAAACTGTGTTAGCAATCTGATGACTGAAGAAAATCGGGTAACTCTGTGAGCTGCATTAACACATTGCAATGCAGTTTCTCAGAAGGCTTCTTTCCAGTTTCTGTCTGAGAATATATACTTTCTCACCATAGCACTCAATGAGCTCCCAATATCACATTGCAGAGTCCACGGGAATAGTGTAAGCAAACTGTTCCAAGAAGGGAAGGGTGGAACTCTGTGTGATGAAGGCACACATCAGAAAGCAATCTCTCAGAAAGCTATTCTCTAGTTGTTATGTGAGGATACTTTCTTTTTCACAGTCGGCCTGAATTGGCTCCCAAATATTACTTACAGATACCACGAAAAGAGTGTTAGCAACTGATTCCTGAGGAATAAGTTGAAACTTTGTGAGATGAAATCACAGATCACAAATTAATTTCTCTGAAAGCTTCTCTCTCGTTTTTAAATGATGAAATTTCCTTTATCAGCGCAGGCCTCCCTGCGATCCAAATTAACCTTTGTTAGTTTCTTCAAAGACAGTGTTAATGGCCTGCTCCATGAAATATAATTGCAACTCTGTGAGATGAATTCACACATCAACAAGAAGATTCTAAGGAAGCTTCTTTCTAGTTTTCATCTGAGGAGATTTCCTTTGTCACGATAAGCTTCATTGCACGTAGAAATATCCCATTGCAGATTTCCAGAAAACTGTGTAAGCAAACTGATGACTGAAGAGAAACATGTAACTCTGTGAGTTGCATTCACACATCACAGTGCAGTTTCTCAGAAGTCTTCTTTCCAGTTTCTGTCTGAGGATATATGGTTTCTCACCATAGCCCTCAATAACCTCCCATATATCACATTGCAGAATCCACGGCAACAGTGATAACAAACTGTTCCAAGAAGGGAAAGGTGGAACTCTGTGTGATGAAGTCGCACATCAGAAAGCAATCTCTCAGAAAGCTATTCTCTAGTTTTTATGTGAGGATACTTCCTTTTTCACAGTGGGCCCGGATTGGCTCCCAAATATCACTTTACAGATTCCACGAAAAGAGTGTTAGCAAACTGCTTCCTTAGGAATAAGATGTAACTCTGTGAGATGAAATCACAGACCAGGAAGAAATTTCTCAGAAATATTCTCTCTCGTTTTTCACTGATGATATTTCCTTTACCAGCGCAGGCCTCCATGTGATACAAATTAACCTTTCTTACTTTCTTCAAACTCAGTGTTAATGGCCTGCTCCATGAAATATAAGTGTAACTCTGTGAGATGAATTCACACATCAACAAGAAGTTTCTCAGAAAACATCTTTCCAGTTTTCATCTGAGGAGATTTCCTTTGTCACCATAAGCTTCATTGCGCTGAGAAATATCTCACTGCAGATTTCCGGAAAACTGTGTTAGCAAACGGATGACTGAAGAGACACGTCTCACCCTGTGATTTGCATTCACACATCCCAATGCAGTTTCTCAGAAGGCTTCTTTCCAGTTTCTGTCTTAGGATATATCCTTTCTCACCATAACCCTCAAGGAGCTCCCAAATATCACATTGCAGAATCCACGGCAACAATGTTAGCAAACTGTTCGAAGAGGGAAGGGTGGAACTCTGTGTGATAAAGTCACACATCAGAACGCAATCTCTCAGAAAGCTATTCTCTAGTTCTTATATAAGGATACTTCCTTTTTCACAGTGGGCCCGAATTGGCTCCCCAATATCCCTTTACAGATTCCACGAAAAGAGTGTTAGCAAACTGCTTCCTGAGGACTAAGATGTAACTCTGTGAGATGAATTCACAGATCACAAAGAAATTCCTCAGAAAGCTTCTCTCCCCTTTATAACTGATGATATTTCCTTTGCCAGCGCAGGCCTCCATGCGATCCAATGTAACCTTTCTTAGTTTCTTCAAAGACAGAGTTAAATTCCTGCTCCATGAAATATAAGTGTAACTCTGTGTGATGAATTCACACATCAACAAGAACTTTTCAAGGAAGCTTCATTCCAGTTTTCATCTGAGGAGGTTTCCTATGTCACCATAAGCTTCATTGAGCTGAGAAATATCCCATTGCAGATTTCCAGAAAACTGTGATAGCAAACTGATGACTGAAGGGAAATGTGTAACTCTGTGAGTTGCATTCACACATCGCAATGCAGTTTCTCAGAAGGCTTCTTTCCAGTTTCTGTCTGAGGATATAACCTTTCTCACCATAGCCCTCAATGAGCTCCCAAATATCACATTGCAGAATTGACGGGAACAGTGTTAGCAAACTGTTCCAAGAAGGGAAGCGTAGAACTCTGTGTGATGAAGTCACACATCAGAAAGCAATGTCTCAGAAAGTTATTCTCTAGTTGTTATGTGAGGATACTTCCTTTATCATTGTGGGCCTGAATTGGTTCCCAAATATCACTTTACAGATTCCACCAAAATAGTGTTAGCAAACTGCTTCTTGAGGAATAAGTTGTAATGCTGTGAGATGTATTCACAGATCACAAAGAAATTTCTCAGCAAGCTTCTCTCTCCTTTTTACCTGATGATATTTCCTTTATCAGAGCAGACCTCCATGCTATCCAAATTAACGTTTCTTAGTTTCTTCAAAGACAGTGTTAATGTCCTGCTCCGAGAAATATAAGTGTAACTCTCTGAGATGAATTCACCCATCAACGAGAAGTTTCTAAGGAAACTTCTTTCTAGTTTTCATCTGAGGAGATTTCCTTTGTCACCATAAGCTTCATTGCCTTGAGAAATATCCAATTGCAGATTTCCAGAAAACTGTGTTAGCATACTGATGACTGAAGAGAAACGTGTAATTCTGTGAGTTCCTTTCACACATCGCAGTGCAGTTTCTCAGAATCCTTCTTTCCAGTTTCTGTCTGAGGATATGTCCTTTCTCACCATAACCCTCAATGAGCTCCCAAATATCACATTGCAGAATCCATGGCAACAGTGTTAGCAAACTGTTCCAAGAAGGGAAGCGAGGAACTCTGTGTGATGAAGTCACACATCAGAAAGCAATCTCACAGAAAGCTTTTCCTTACTTGTTATGTGAGGATACTTCCTTTTTCACAGTGATCCCGAATTGGCTCCCAAATATCACCTTACAGATTCCACGAAAAGAGTGTTAGCAAACTGCTTCCTGAGGAATAAGTTGCAGGTCTGTGAGATGAATTCAGAAATCACAAAGAAATATCTCAGAACACTTCTCTCTCCTTTTTAACTGATGATATTTCCGTTGCCAGTGCCGGCCTCCATGTGATCCAAAGTAACCTTTCTTAGTTTCTTCAAAGACAGTGTTAACGGCCTGCTCCATGAAATATAAGTGTAACTCTGTGAGATGAATTCACCCATCAACGAGAAGTTTCTAAGGAAACTTCTTTCTAGTTTTCATCGGAATAGATTTCCTTTGTCACCATAAGCTTCATTGCGCTGAGGAATATCCCATTGCAGATTTCCAGAAAACTGTGTTAGCAAACTGATGACTGAAGAGAAATGTGTAACTCTGTGAACTGCGTTCACATATTGCAATGCAGTTTCTCAGAAGGCTTCTTTCCAGGTTCTCTGTGAGGGTATATCCTTTCTCACCATAGCCCTCAATGAGCTCCCAAATATCACTTTGCAAAATCCATGGAAGAGTGTTAGAGAACTGTTCCAAGAAGGAAAGGGAGGAATTCTGTGTCATTAAGTCACACATCAGAAAGCAATCTCTCACAAAACTATTCTCTAGTTGTTATGTAAGGATACTTCCTTTTTCACAGTGATCCGAATTCGCTCCCAAATATCACTTTACAGATTCCAAGAAAAGAGTGTTAGCAAACTGATTCCTGAGGAATAAGTTGTAACTCTGTGAGATGAATTCACAGATCGCCAAGAAATTTCTCAGAAAGCTTATCTCTCGTCTCTAACTGATGATATTTCCTTTATCAGCCCAGTCCTCCATGCGATCCAAACTAACCTTTCTTAGTTTCTTCAAAGACAGTGTTAAATTCCTGCTCCATGAAATATAAGTGTAACTCTGCGTGAAGAATTCACACATCAACAAGTACTTTATAAGGAAGCTTCCCTCTACTTTTCATATGAGGAGATGTCCTTTGTCACGATAAGCTTCATGGCGCTGAGAAATACCCCATTGCAGATTTCCAGAAAACTGTGTTAGCAAACTGATGACTGAAGAGAAACGTGTAACTCTTTGAGTTGCATTCACACATCGTAATGCAGTTTCCCCGAAGACTGCTTTTCAGTTTCTGTCGGAGGATATATCCTTTCTCACCATAGCCCTGAATGAGCTCCCAAATATCACATTGCAGAATCCACGACAACAGTGTTAGCAAACTGTTCCAAGGAGGGAGACGTGGAACCCTGTGTGATGAAGTCACACATCAGAAAGCAATCTCTCAGAAAGCTATTCTCTAGTTGTTATGGGAGGATACTCCCTTTTTCACAGTGGGCCCAAATTAGCACCACATTATCACTTTATAGATTCCACGAAATGCGTGTTAGCAAACTGCTTCTTGAGGAATAATATGTAAATCTTTGAAAAGAATTCACAGACCACAAAGAAATTTCTCAGAAAGCTTTTGTCTCGTTTTTAACCGATGATATGTCCTTTATCAGCGCAGGCCTCCATGCGATCCAAAGTAACCTTTCTTAGTTTCTTCAACGACAGTGTTAATGGCCTGATCCATGAAATGTAAGTGTAACTCTGTGAGATGAATTCACACATCAACAAGAAGTTTATAAGGAAGCTTCTTTCTAGTTTTCATCTGAGGAGATATCCTTTGTCACCATAAGCTTCATTGCGCTGAGAAATATCCCATTGAAGATTTCCAGAAAACTGTGTTAGCAAACTGATGACTGAAGAGAAACGTGTAACTCTGTGAGTTGCATTCACACATCGCAGTGCAGTTTCTTAGAAGGCTTCTTTCCAGTTTCTGTCTGAGGATATATCCTTTCTCACTTTAGCCTTCAATGAGCTCCCAAATATCACATTGCAGAATCCACGGCAACAGTGTTAGCAAACTGTTAAAAGAACGGAAGCGTGGATCTCTGTGTGATGAAGTCACACATTAGAAAGCATTCTCTCAGAAAGCTATTCTTTAGTTGTTTTGGGAGGATACTTCCTTTTTCACAGTGGGACCGAATTAGCTCCAAATTATCACTTTACAGATTCCACGAAAAGAGTGTTAGCAAAATGCTTCCTGAGGAATAAGTTGTAAACCTGTGAGATGAATTCACAGATTACAAAAAAATTTCTCAGAAAGCTTGTCTCTCTTTTCTAACTGACGATATTTCCTTTATCAGCCCAGGCCTCCATGGGATACAAAGTATCCTTTCTTAGTTTCTTCAAAGACAGTGTTAATGGCCTGTTCCATTAAATATAAGTGTAACTCTGTGAGATGAATTCCCACATCAACAAGATGTTTCTAAGGAAGCTTCTTTCTACTTTTCATATGTGGAGATTTCTTTTTTCACCATAAGGTTCATTGCGCTGAGAAATATTCCATTGCAGATTTCCATAAAACTGTGTTAGCAAACTGATGAGTAAAGAGAATCGTGTAACTCTTTGAGTTGCATTAACACATCACAATGCAGTTTCTCAGAAGGCTTCTTTCCAGTTTCTGTCTGAGGATATATCCTTTCTCACCATAGCCCTAAATGAGCTCCCAAATATCACATTGCAGAATCCACGGCAACAGTGTTAGCAAAGTGTTCTAAAAAGGGAAGTGTGGAACTCTGTGTGATGAAGTCACACATCAGAAAGCAATCTCTCAGAACGCTACTCTCTAGATGTTACTGGAGGATAGTTCCTTTTTCAGAGTGGGCCCTAAATGGCTCCCAAATATCACTTTACAGATTCCACGAAAAGAGTCTTAGCAAACTGCTTCCTGAGGAATAAGTTGTAATTCTGTGAGATGAATTCACAGATCACAAAGTAATTTCTCATAAAGCTTATCTCTCGTTTTTCACTGATGACATTTCCTTTCCCAGCGCAGTCCTCCATGCGATCCAAAGTAAACTTTCAAAGTTTCTTCGAAAACAGTGTTAATGTCCTGCTCCATGAAATATAAGTGTAACTCTGTGAGATGAATTCACACATCAACAAGAAGTTTCTAATGAAGCTTCTTTCTAGTTTTCGTCTGAGGAGATTTCCTTTGTCACCGTAGGCTTCATTGGGCTGAGAAATATCCCATGCCGATTTCCAGAAAACTGTGTTAGCAAACTGATGACTGAAGAGAAATGTGAAACACTGTGAGTTGAATTCACACATTGCAAAGCAGTTTCTCAGAAGGCTTTTTCCAGTTTCTGCCTGAGGATATATCCTTTCTCAGCATAGCCCACAATGAGCTCCCAAAGATCACATTGCATAATCCATGGCAACATTGTTATCAAACTGTTCCAAGAAGGGAAGCGTGGAACTCTGTGTTATGATGTCACACATCAGAAAGCAATCTCTCAGAAAGCTATTCTCTAGTTGTTATGTGAGGATACTTCCTTTTTCCCATGGGCCCGAATTGGCTCCCAAATATCACTTTACAGATTCCACGAAAAGATTGTTAGCAAAATGCCTCCTGACGAATAAGTTGTAACTCTGTGTGATGAATTCACAGATCACAAAGAAATTTCTCGGAAAGCTTCTCTCTCGTTTTTAACTGATGATATTTTCTTTGCTAGCACAGGCCCCATGCATTCCAAAGTAACCATTCTTAGTTTCTTCAAAGAGTATGGTAATGACCTGCTCCATGACATATAAGTGTAACTCTGTGAGATGAAATCACAGATCAACAAAAAGTTTCTAAGGAAGCTTCTTTCTAGTTTTCATCTGAGGGGATTTCCTTTGTCACCATAAGCTTCATTGCGTTGAGAAGTATCCCATTGCAGAGTTCCAGAAAACTGTGTTAGCAAACTGATGACAGAAGAGAAAGGTGTAACACTGTGAGTTGCATTCAGACATCGCAATGCAGTTTCTAAAAAGGCTTCTTTCCAGTTTCTCTCGGGGGATATATCCTTTCTCACCATAGACATCAATGAGTTCCCAAATATCACATTGCAGAATCCACGGCAAGAGTGTTAGCAAACTGTCCAGTAAGGGAAGCCTGGAATTCTGTGTGATGAAGTCACACATCAGAAAGCAATCTCTCATAAAGCTATTCTCTAGTGGTTATTGGAGGATACTTTCTTTTTCACAGTGGGCCCGAAATGGCTCCCAAATATCACTATACAGATTCAATGAAAACAGTGTTAGTAAACTGCTTCCAGAGGAATAAGTTGTAACTCTGTGAGATGAATTCACATATCACAGAGAAATTTCTCAGAAAACTTCTCTCTCGTTTTGAACTGATGATATTTCCTTACCAGCGCAGGCCTCCATGCGATCCAAAGTAACCTTTCTTAGTTTTTTAAAGAGAGTGTCAATGGCCTGCGCCATGAAATATAAGTGTAAATCTGTGAGAAGAATTCACACATCAACAGGAAGTTTCTAAGGAAGCTTCTTTCTAGTTTTCATCTGAGGAGATTTCTTTTGTCACCATAAGCTTCATTGCACTGAGAAATATTCCATTGCAGATTTCCAGAAAACTGTGTTAGCAGACTGATGATTGAATAGAAACGTGTAACTCTGTGAGTTGCATTCACGCATCGCAATGCAGTTTCTCAGAAGGCTTCTTTCCAGTTTCTGTCTGAGGATATATCCTTTGTCACCATAGCCCCCAATGAGCTCGAAAATATCACATTGCAGAATCCACGGAAACAGTGTTAACAAACTCATCCAAGAAGGGAAGGGTGGATCTCTGTGTGATGAAGTCACACATCAGAAAGCAACCTCTCGGAACGCTATTCTCTAGATGTTATTGGAGGATACTTCCTTTTTCACAGTGGGCCCGAAATGGCTCCGAAATATCACTTACAGATTCCACGAAAAAAGTGTAAGGAAACTGTTCATGAGGAATAAGTTGTAACTCTGTGAGATGAATTCACAGATCACAGAGAAATTTCTCAGAAAGCTTCTCTCTCGTTTTTCATTGATGACATTGCCTCTCCCAGCGCAGTCCTCCATACGATCCAAAGTAACCTTTCTTAGTTTCTTGAAAGAGAGGGGTAATGGCCTGCTCTATGAAATATAAGTGTAACACTGTTAGATGAAATCACAGATCAACAAGAAGTTTGTAAGGAAGCTTCTTTCCTGTTTTCATCTGAGGAGAGTTCCTTTGTCACCAAAAGCTTCATTGCGCTGAGAAATATCCCATTGCAGATTTCCAGAAAACTGTGTTACCAAACTGATGACTGCAGAGAAACGTGTATCTCTGTGAGTTGCATTCACACTTCACAATACAGTTTCCCAGAAATCTTCTTTCCCGTTTTTAACTGATGATATTTCCTTTATCAGCATAGGCCTCAAAGCCTTCCAAATAAGAACTTCTCAGTTTCCCCAAAGACAGTGTTAGTGGCCTGCTCCATGAAACATAAGTGTAACTCTGTGAGATGAATTCACACATCACAGAGAAGTTTATAAGAAAGCTTCTTTCCAGTTTTCCTATGAGGACACTTGTTTTGTCACCCGAAGCTTCATTGCGCTAAGAAGAATCAAATTGCAGATTCCCAGGAAACTGTCCTAGAAAACTGAGAGCTGAAGAGAAAAGTGTAACTATGTGAGTTGCACTCACGCAGAGCAATTCAGTTTCTCAGAATGCTTCTTGCCACTTTCTGTCTGAGGACATATCCTTTTTCACCATAACCCATAATGAGCTCCCAAATATCATTTCGCAGAATCCAAGACAACAGCCTTAGCAAACTCTGCCAAGAAGCAATGTGTGGAACTCTGTGTGATGAAGTCATATTGCAGAAACCAATCTCTCAGAAAGCTTCCCTCTAGTTATTATGTGATGATATTTCCTTTTTCACCATGGGCCCCAATTGGCTCCCAAATATCACATTGAAGTTCCTACGAAAAAAGTGTTAGCAATCTGCTTCCTGAGGACAAAGATGTAACACTGTGAGACGCATTCACAGATCACAAAGAAGTTTCTCACAAAGTTTCTTTCCCGTTTTTAACTGACGATATTTCCTTTACCACCGTAGGCCTCAAAGCCTTCCAAAGTAGAACTTCTCAGTTTCCTCAAAGACAGTGTTAGTGTCCTGCTCCATGAAACATAAGTGTAACTCTGTGAGATGAATTCACATATCCAAGACAAGTTTCTAAGAAAGCTTCTTCCTAGTTTTCCTCTGCGGACACGTGCTTCGTCACCGTAAGCTTCATTGCGCTAAGAAGAATCCCACTGCAGATTCTAAGCAAACTGTCTTAGCAAACTGATAGCTGAAGAGAAACGTGTAACTCTGTGAGTTGCACTCACACATAGCAATGCAGTTTCTCAGAATGCTTCTTGCCACTTTCTGTCTGAGGATATATCGTTTTTCACCATAGCCCTTAATGAGCTCCCAAATATCGCTTTGCAGAATCCAAGAGAACAGTCTTAGAAAACTCTGCCAAGAAGCAGTGTGTGGAACTCTGTGTGATGAAGTCACATATCAGAAACGTTTCTCTCAGAAAGCTTCCCTCCAGTTATTAGGTGATGATATTTCCTTTCTCACCATGGGCCCCAACTGGCTGTCAAATATCACCTTGCAGATTCTTGGAAAAGAGTGTTTGCAAACTGATTCCTGAGGACAAAGATGTAACTCTGTGAGACGAATTCACAGATCACAAAGAAGTTTCTCAGAAAGCTTCTTTCCCGTTTTTAACTGATGATATTTCCTATATCAGTGTAGTCCTCAAAGCCTTCCAAGGTAGAACTTCTCAGTTTCCTCAAAGACATTGTTAGTGGCCTGCTCCACGAAACATAAGTGTAACTCTGTGAGATGAATTCACACATCACAGAGAAGTTTCTAGAAAGCTTCTTTCCAGTTTTCCCCTGAGGACACTTGCTTCGTCACCGTAAGCTTCATTGCGCTAAGAAGAATCCCACTGCTGATTCCAAGCAAACTGTCTTAGCAAACTGATACCTGAAGAGAAACCTGTAACTCTGAGTTGCACTCACACATAGCAATGCAGTTTCTCCGAATTCTTCTTGCCACTCTCTGTCTGAGGACATATCCTTTTTCACCGTAGCCCTCAATGAGCTCCCAAATATCACTTTACAGAAACCAAGTCAACACTCTTAGCAAACTCTGCCAAGAAGCAGTGTGTGGAACTCTGTGTGATGAAGTCACATATCAGAACGGAATCTCTCAGAATGCTTCCTTCGAGTTGTTATATGATGATACTTCTTTTTTAACCCTAGGACCCAATTGGCTCCCATATATCACCTTGCAGACTCTACGAAAAGAGTGTTAGCAATCTGTTTCCGGAGGTCAAAGATGTAACTCTGTGAGACGAATTCACAGATCACAAAGAGGTTTCTCAGAAAATGTCGTTTCCGTTTTTAACTGATGATATTTCCTTTATCACCGTAGTCCTCAATGCCATCCAAAGTAGAACTTCACAATTTCCTTAAAGTCAGTGTTAGTGGCCTGCTCCATGAAACATAAGTGTAACTCAGTGAGATGAATTCACACATCACAGAGAAGTTTCTAAGAACGCTTCTTTCCAATTATCCTCTGTGGACACTTGCTTTGTCAGGGTAAGCTTCATTGCACTAACAAGAATCCCAATCCAGATTCCAAGGAAACTGTCTTAACAAACTGACAGCTGAGGAGTAAAGTTTAACTCTGTGAGATGCACTCACACATAGCAATGCAGTTTCTCAGAAAGATTCTTGCCACTTTCTGTCTGAGGATATATCCCTTCTCACCATAGCCCTCAATGAGCTCCCAATATCACATTGCAGGATCCACGGCAACAGTGTTAGCAAACTGTTCCAAGAATGGAAGGGTCTAATACTGTGTGATGAAGTCAAACATCAGAAAGCAATCTCTCAGAAATCTATTCTCTTGTTGTTATGTGAGGATATTTCCTTTTTCACAGTGGGCCTGAATTGGTTCCCAAATATCACTTTACAAATTCGATGAAAAGAGTGTCAGCAAACTGCTTCTTGAGGAATAAGTTGTAACTCTATGAGATGAATTTACAGACCACAAAGAAATTTCTCATAAAGCTTCTCTCTCTCTTTTAACTGATGATATTTCCTTTGCCAGCGCAGGCCTGCATGTGATCCAAGTAAACTTTCTTAGTCTCCTCAAAGACAGGGTTAATGGCCTGCTCCATGAAATATAAGTGTAACTCTGTGGGATGAATTCACCCATCAACAAGAAGTTTCGAAGGAAGCTTCTTTCTAGTTTTCATCTCAGGAGACTTCCTTTGTCACCATAAGCTTCATTGCGCTGAGGAATATCCCATTGCAGATGTGAAGAACACTGTGTTATCAAACTGATGACTGAAGAGAAACGTGTAACTCTGTGAGTTGCATTCACATATCGCAATGCAGTTTCTCAGAAGGCTTCTTTCCCGTTTCTGTCTGAGGATATATTCTTTCTTACCATAGCCCTCAAAGAGCTCCCTAATATCACACTGCAGAATCCACGGCAACAGTGTTAGCAAACTGTTCCAAGAAGGGAAGGGTGGAACTCTTTGTGATAAAGTCACATATGAGAAACCAATCTCTCAGAAAG
>NW_022335000.1:0-1913 GCF_002776525.5 Piliocolobus tephrosceles
GATGGAGGAAGATCTACCAAGCAAATGGAGAACAAAAAAAAAAAAAAGCAGGGGTTGTAATCCTAGTCTCTGATAAAACAGACTTTAAACCATCAAAGATCAAAAGAGACAAAGAAGGCCATTACATAATGGTAAAGGGATCAATTCAATAGGAAGAGCTAATTCTCCTAAATATATATGCACCCAATACAGGATCACCCAGATTCATAAAGCAAGTCCTTAGAGACTTACAAAGAGACTTAGACTCCCATACAATAATAATGGGAGACTTCAACACCCCACTGTCAACATTAGACAGATCAATGAGACAGAAAGTTAACAAGGATATCCAGGAACTGAACTCATCTCTGCAGCAAGCAGACCTAATAGACATCTACAGAACTCTCCACGCCAAAACAACAGAATATACATTCTTCTCAGCACCACATCACACTTATTCCAAAATTGACCACATAATTGGAAGTAAGGCACTCCTCAGCAAATGTACAAGAACAGAAATTATGACAAACTGTCTCTCAGACCACAGGGCAATCAAACTAGAATTCAGGACTAAGAAACTTAATGAAAACCATTCAGCCACATAGAAACTGAATAACCTGCTAGATAAAGGAGGAGCTGGTACCATTCCTTCTGAAACTATTCCAATCAATAGAAAAAGAGGGAATCCTCCCTAACTCATTTTATGAGGCCAACATCATCCTGATACCAAAGCATGGCAGAGATACAACCAAAAAAGAGAATTTCGGACCAATATCCCTGATGAACATTGATGCAAAAATCCTCAATAAAATACTGGCAAACCAGATCCAGCAACACATCAAAAGGCTTATCCACCATGATCAAATGGGCTTCATCCCTGGGATGAAGGCTGGTTCAACATACACAAATCAATAAACGTAATCCAGCATATAAACAGAACAAAAGACAAAAATCACGTGATTATCTCAATAGATGCAGAAAAGGCCTTTGACATAATTCAAGAGCCCTTCATGCTAAAAACACTCAATAAATTCGGTACTGATGGAACGTATCTCATAATAATAAGACCTATTTATGACAAACCCACAGTCAATATCATACTGAATTGGCAAAAACTGGAAAAATTCCCTTTGAAAACTGGAACAAGACACACTGAAGATGGCCGAATAGGAACAGCTTCAGTCTACATCTCCCAGCGCGAGCGACACAGAAGACCGGCGATTTCTGCATTTTCAACTGAGGTACTGGGGTCATCTCACTCGGGAGTGCCGGACAATCGGTGCTGGTCAGCTGCTGCAGCCCGACCAGCGAGAGCTGAAGCAGGGCGAGGCATCGCCTCACCTGGGAAGCGCGAGGGGGAAGGGAGTCCCTTTTCCTAGCCAGGGGAACTGAGACACACAACACCTGGAAAATCGGGTAACTCCCACCCCAATACTGCGCTGTAACACCAGCACACCGGAGATTGTATCCCACACCTGGCCGGGAGGGTCCCACGCCCACGGAGCCTCTCTCCTTGCTAACACAGCAGTCTGCGGCAATCTAACCGCAAGGCAGCAGCGAGGCTGGGGGAGGGGCGCCCGCCATCGCTGAGGCTTAAGTAGGTAACTAAAGCCGCTGGGAAGCTGGAACTGGGTGGAGCTCACAGCAGCTCAAGGAAACCTGCCTGTCTCTGTAGACTGCGCCTCTGGGGACAGGGCTCAGCTAAAGGAGTAGAAGCCTGTGAAATGCGAACGACTCTGTCTGACAGCTTTGAAGAGAGCAGTGGATCTCCCAACATGGAGGTTGAGATCTGAGAAGGGGCAGTCTGCCTGCTCAAGTGGGTCACTGACCCCTGAGTAGCCTAACTGGGAGACATCCCCCACTAGGGGCAGTCTGACACCCCACACCTCACAGGGTGGAGTACACCCCTGAGAGGAAGCTTCCAAAGCAAGAAT
>NW_022335001.1:0-6909 GCF_002776525.5 Piliocolobus tephrosceles
ACAGACTGGATTAAGAAAATGTGGCACATATGCAGCATGGAATACTACACAGCCATAAAAAAGGATGAGTTCGTGTCCTTTGTAGGGACATGGATGCAGCTGGAAACCGTCATTCTCAGCAAACTATCGCAAGAACGGAAAACCAAATACCGCATGTTCTCACTCATAAGTGGGAATTGAACAATGAGATCACTTGGTCACAGGAAGGGGATCACTTGGACACACTGGGTCATATTGTGGGGAGGGAGTGGGGAGGGATAGCATTAGGAGATATAACTAATGTAAATGACAAGTTAATGGGTGCAGCACACCAACATGGCACATGTGTATATATGTAACAAACCTGCACATTGTGCACATGTACCCTAGAACTTAAAGTATAATAATAATAATAATAATAATAATAATAATAATAATAATAATGATAAGGCCAGACTACAGAGTAAACCAGGGCTCTATAATAAAGGGCCCCTATATCACAGCAAAGATGTGGTGCTTACATTATAAGCTAGTGGGTCTTGGCACTTCTGGGGTCATTCGTCACTGAGAATCTGATGAAAGGCTACAGGGGCTCTCTCTCTCTCCAGAGAAATACACACACACACACACACACACACACACACACACACACACACACACACAAGTACATCCTTCACAACATTGCCTACCATTTCACAGAAGCTCTAAAGTCCATTCATATATTAATTCATTAAGGAGCCACTAGGGGAATTAGGGGCCCGGAGGCAGTCTCTGTGTTAGATGCTGGAGACAGAGCAGTGTTGTGTGTTGAATTGGGTCCCCCAAAAATATATGTTGATGTCCTAGATCACAGTATTTCAGAATGTGACCTTATTTGGAAATAGGATCCTTAAAGATATAATCAAGTTAAAGTTAGGTCATTAGGGTGAGCCTTCACCCAATATGACAGATGTTCTTATAAAAAGAAAAAACTTAGATGCAGAGATACATACACACAGAACACCATGTAAAGATAAAGACAGAGGTGAAGGTGATGCATATACAAGCTGAGAAATGCTGAGGATCACCAACAAACCACCAGGAGCTACGAGAGAGGCATGGAACAGATTCTTCCTCAGAGTCTCAAGAAGGAACCAACCCTGCTGACACCTTGATCTCAGACTTCTAGACTCCAGAACTGTGACACAATACATTTCTGTTGTTTAGGCCACTCAAGCTGTGGTATTGTGTTATGACAGCCCTAGCAAACTAATACAAGCAGTGAACAAAGAAAATCTGCATTCTGTTCTTATGAAGCTTATACTCCAGTGAGGAAGAGAGATCATGACTGGGCATGGTGGCTCACGCCTGTAGTCCTAGTACTTTAGGAGGCTGAGGTGGGTGGATTACTTGAGCCCAGGAGTTTGAGACCAGCCTGGGCAACATGGTAAAACCCTATCTAGAATTAAACCTTGGGCCCTCTCATTTGCTTATAGTCTCTAAATTATTTCATCCAATCTTATGACTTTACATATTATCTATGTATGCTGATGGCTCTAAAGATTTTATCTTCAATCCAGACCTCTTCTTTGAGTTCCATGTTCATATATGCAACCTCCTGCTTAATCACTTCCTTTAGATGTCTAATAGACATCTGAAATTTAATATAACCAAAGCAAAACATTTGACTCCCTACCTCCTACCATATCCCTGCAAAACTGTTCCCCCCACAGGCTTCCCCATCTCAGAAAATGGAATCACAGTCCAATAGTTGCTCAAGAAAAAACCTAGGACATTCTTGATTGCTCACTTTTTCTTCATCCCTTCCATATAAACCCTGAAAAATTCCAATGGGCTACATCTAAAAAGTATATCAAAATTTAACCACCTCTCACTACCTCCACCATTCTCCTCCTAGTTTAAGCCTGGTCCAAAGAGACTAGTCATTCCTTGCTTGGACCACTGAAATAGTGTCCTCACTATTCTAATTCTTCTTTTGGCCCCATTCCAATCCATTCTCTATATCACAGCCAGAGTGATCTTTCTAAAATGTACATCAGATCATGTCTTTCAATTTTTTTTTTTCAAAATCCTCCAATGTCTTGTTGTCTATCTAAGTGGAATACCTTAGAATAAAATCTAAAATCCTGATTATGGCCTATAAAGCCCTATAGGACTGGTTCCTGCCATTCTCTCATCTCATTTTCTGCTAGTTGCCCCCTTATTTGTGCTGCTACAGCCACACTGATTTCCTTGTTGTTCCTCAAGCACACCTAACATGTTCCTATTAGAGCCTTTGCATTTCTATTTCCTTTGCCTTTAAGGCTATTCCCCCAGATATTTATATAGCTAGATTCTTATGGTATCATCTCAGCTCAAATGCTACCTCATTTTGAAATGGCCTTCCTTGACTATCCTATCTAAAATTGCACCCACCATTTTGTTTATGATGGAAAGCAAAGTAATTTTTAAAAAATGAGAATGGTATGGAAAAGTTATATAGTATTACTCCCTTTAGTCTATCAGAAAGACTAACCTTTAAAATTCTTAGTTTAAGTCAATCAGAAAGATTATCCTCTGAAATTCTTGGTTGGAATGAAATGTATCCGTTTAAAATAAATATTTCAGAGAAGCTAGCATCATAGCATGAAGTGGATAAAGAAAACACTGCTTCAGAGTAAGAAAATGTTAGTAAAAAAAAGTTGTATGCATACTCTTTAGGAAGGTATAATTTGCAACACAGACCAATTTTAAGTAGAAGAGATAAAAACATCAGCATCAAACATTGTGAAGACATCCTCTTTAGTCAACATAATTTACCAAAATGTTAGCAGCTGTAGCAGCAGAAGAGTGGTTTTGAGCTTCATCTCTATGGTCTTGGGAAATTCTGGTCTAATAGAAACCCTTGGGACTTCATAGCAGCTTGAAACACTACAATCAGTTTTTTTCCAGGGGTTTTTGTAATCTTGAGAGATGACCTAAACTCAGAGCAGATGCCCATAGGATGATGGCTTCCAAAGGCTGAGCAAACTAAACTTTCGTTGGAACTAAAGCCCACATATGTAGGCCAGAACTTGCATACTAAACCTAAGAAGAGAAACTAACTGCTAAAATAGAATATTTAAATAAAATCAAGAGTCTTCTAATATAAAATAGCAAAATGTACAGTATATAATCTGACCGTTACACATTGTACACATGTATTAAAATATCACTCTGCGTCTCGTGAATTTGTACAATTATTATATGTCAACTAAAAACAAAAGGAGATAAAAATATTGTATAAAGTGAAACAAAACAAAGCATTACCTGTCATACCAAATACCAGAAAAAAACACAACCAAGTGACACCAATACTGAGATGAACCATGCATTGGAATTATCTGACAAGGATTTTAAAGCAGATGTCATAAAAATGCTTCAAGGATCTATTACAAATTCTGTTGAATTTACAAGTTCTCTTGACACAAATAAAAATATTAATATTACGAGAGGTGCATGAGAGACAGAGTGGGACTGAAAAAGTATTTGAAGTAATAATGGATGAAAATTCCCCAAAGTTGTCAAAAGACATAAACCTAAAGATTCAAGAAGCTGAGAAAATCTCTGTTAGGATAAACCCAAGGAAATTCACACCAATATAAATCCACACCACATAAATTTGCAAGGATGGAGTAGGAGGTAGAGAGTCAGATACAGCATAATTAAACATCTGAAAACCGAAGAAAAAAAAATCTTGAAAGCAGCCAGAGAGAACCATGCCTTACCTGTAGGAGACCAGTTTGAATCACAGAGGGTTTCTCAAATGACATCACGGAGGCCAGAAGGAAGTGGCACATTTTTTAAGTAATGAAAGAAAAGACATGTCAATTACAATTTCTATATCCAGTGAAACAATTCTTTAAGAATGAAGGGGGAAATCAAGATATTTTCAAGTGAAGGAAAACTAAGAGAATTTGTCAGTAGAAAACCTACCCTGAAATAATGGCTAAAGGAAGTTCTCTAAAGAACAAGAAAATGTTAGCAAAAGGAGATACGAACCTGCAGAAAGGAAGGAAGAATAATGGAATTGGTAAAAAATAGAAGTAAATGTAATGGACTATTTTTTACTTCATGAGTTTCTTTAATCATATTTTATAGTTGAAGGAAGTGTTGTTATGCTATCTGACGTGGAGCTCAATGATCTTGGAGAAAATACCTGAGACAGTTGTATTTGAAAAGTGGGGAAGTTAAAGGGACCTAAATGAAATTAATGTTTCCATACTTCAATTGGTAAAATGTCAATACCATTAGGCTGTGATAATTTATGTATGTGTATAGTAAGACCTAGAGCAGCCATTAAGAAAACTATATGAAGTGATATAATCAAAAGCGTTATAAATAAATACAATGGAACTCTAAAAGTTGTTCAGGTAGCCTACAGGAAGGCAAGAAAAAATATCAGAGGAGGAAGAAACAGAGAATGAACATAAAATAAATATTAAAATGACACACTTAAACTCTAGAAATTCAATAATTACTTTCAATGTAAATGGTCTAAATTCACCAATTAAAAGAGATTGGCAGAATAGATTTTAAATATGTGACTCAATTATATGCTGTTCATAAGCAATGCACTTCAAATATAACAGGATAATTTGAAAGTAAAGGGATAGAAAAAGATGCTCTACAAGCATTAATCAAAAGAAAGAAGTGGCAATATTAATATCAGATAAAGTAGACTTCAGAGCAAATAAAATTATCAGAGACAAAGAGAGATATTACATAACGATAAAGGGTCAAACCACTGAGAAGACCACCAAAGAATGGAGCTGCAAAATACATGAGCAAAACCTATAGAGCTGAATGACGAAATAGACAAATCTACAATAATACTCGGAGACTTCAACAATCCATTCTTAGCAATTGATAAAATTGCTAGACAAAAAATCATCAAGGATATAGTTTAACACAATTAACCAGTAGGATCTAATTGACATATATACAACATTCCACCCAAACATAGCAGAATACACATTTTTTTTCCAAGTTCCTATGAAACATTCACCAAGATAACTATATATTGGGTTACAAAAAAATTTAGCAAATTAAAATAATGGAAATTATATACAATGTGTTATTTGGCCAACATGGAATCAAACTAGAAATCAATAACAGAAAAATAAAAGGGAAATATCTAAACACTTGGAAACTAAATGGCATGCCTAATAATACATGAGTCAAAAAGGCAGTCTCAAAGGAAATTTAAAAATAAATAGGACTGAATAAAATGAAAATACAACATGTCAAAATATATGGAAATCAGCTAAAACAGTGCCAAGAAGGAAATTTATAACACTGAATGCTTACATTGGAAAAGGGCAAAAGTCTCAAATCAGTAATTTAGGCTGACATCTTAAGAGCCTAGAAAAAGAAGAGCAAGTCAATGCCATTGTTTTCAGTGGCATAGAAAACAGATAATCATTAGAAAAACTGATGAAACAAAAAGCTGGTTCAGGCCGGGGGTAGTGGTTCATGCCTGTAATCTCAGTACTTTGGGAGGCTGAAGCGGGCGGATCAACTGAGGTTGGGAGTTAGCAACCAGCCTGACTAACATGGAAAAATCCCGTCTCTACTAAAAATACAAAATTAGCTGGGTGTGGTGGTGCATGCCTGTAATCCCAGTTACTCGGGAGGCTGAGGCAGGAGAATCGCTTGAACCTAGGAGGCGGAGATTGTGGTGAGCTGAGATGGTGCCACTGCACTCTAGCCTGGGCAACAAGAGCAAAACTCAAAAACAAAAAAAAACTCAAAAAAAAAAAAAAAAAGCTGGTTCTTTGAAATAACTTGATAAAGTTGATAAACATCTAGCAAATTTGACAAAGGTAAAAAGAGAGAAGATAAAAATCACCAATATCAGACCAGGCACAGTGGCATACATATGTAGTCCCAGGTACTCAGGAGGCTGAGGCAGGGGGATTGCTTCAGCCTAGGAGTTTGAGGCTGTAGTACACTATGATTGTGCCTGTGACTAGCCACTTGCACTGTAGCCGGGGCAATATAGTGAGATCCTGTCCCTAAAAAAATACAAAAAAACAAAAATCACCAATATGAGGAATAAAACAAAGGTATCATAGCAGCCTCTGCAGCCATTAAAAGGATGATAAGAAATACTACAAACAACTTCATGGTCATAAATTTGCATGCAGAAACTTGTCTTTATTTGTAAATAGCCAAAAACTGGAAAAATACCCAAATGTCCTTCAATAGGAATAAACTTTAATAAAGAAATTGTGCTATATCCATACCATGAAATACTACTCAATAATACAAACATTACAATATGCAACAACTTGGATGAATCTCGAGGGAATTGTGCTGAGGGAAAAAAAAAAGCCAATCTCAAAAGTTTATGTAGTCTATGAGTTCATTTATATAATATTCTCAGGATGGCAAAACTATTATGATAGAGAACAGATTAACGGGATAAGGGAGAGGGGTCGAATGTGGCCGTAAAAGGACAGAGAGTTTTGTGGCGATGGTACAGTTGAGTATCTTTTATTTAATTTTATTAATTAATTAATTTAATTTTTTTTAGAGACAGGGTCTCGCTGTGTCTCACAGGCTGGAGTGCAATGGTGCTATCATAGATCACTGCAGCCTCAAACTCCCGGGCTCAAGCCGTCCTCCTGCCTCAGTTTTCCAAGGTTCTGTGATTACAGGTGCAAGCCACCCCGCCTATAATTATAATCGTCTTGCTTCAGCCTTCCAAGGTGCTGGGATTACAGGTGTGAGCTTGGCTCTTTGCTTGCTTTGGTTTGCTTTTTTTTTTTTTTTTTTTTTAATTTTTGAGACGGAGTTTTGCTCTTGTCACCCCGGCTAGAGTGCAATGGTGCAATCTCGGCTCACTGCAACCTCTACCTCCTGGGTTCAAGCAATTCTCCTGCCTCAGCCTCCTGAGTAGCTGGGACT
>NW_022335002.1:0-1159 GCF_002776525.5 Piliocolobus tephrosceles
ACTTAAAGTGCCATGTTCTGGTGCCGGGTGCCTCTCCAGTGTGCCACACAAGCCTGCACGGGGATCTGAGCGGGCGCTGCCTTCCTCAGGCTATGCAGGAGTTTTGGGGCAACTGGAGCATTCGTGGCTGTGATTCTCGCCACTGTCTGGGCTTCCCTAGAGGGTCTCACCCGCAGCCTGAGGGCCACGTCGGCAGCCCGGAGGAGCCGCCAGGTGCGGCGTTGGTCCCACTCAGTCCTTCTAGACTTTGGTGACAGAGGAGACAGCAAAACTTCAGCTGGGAGCCCCAGGCCTTCTCTGCTTGAGGCCCTGGGACTGACATAGCACAGATCCTGCCATCCACGTGCTAGGGGCCCCGCCGTGCGGCTCCCTCCTCTGATCAGGGGCCACGCCCTTGGGCTGGGCAGCTCCGGGTTCTCGCACTCAGGGGCCCTGGGAGGGTCCTGGATGCAGAGAAGAAGGGCGGGGGTTTGAGCCCAACTGTGTTGGCTTCATCTTCTGCCTCTTGTCCCTAAATACATTTGCAAAGTTTTCCAGATGAAAACTCAGAAGGGATTTTTAATGACTAGAATCTGTGAATTCCATGGAAGCCAAGTCTGTCCACCTCTTTCACCCACCTCATTTCTCCCCGTTGGGGCTGATTTTGGCAGTGTTCGTAGGGGCGTGGACGCAAGGGGTGGTGGCCAGCCCTCGGCCCTGTGTCCCTCCCCTCCTCCCCTCAGGGCCACAGCATTTCGGTGGCATCCCCTTCCCTGCACGCGTCCTCATGAAAACCACGTGCAGCTGGAGGGAGATGCCTGCGCCCACTCCCGTGACCTTCCCGGCCAGCCTGGCTGCAGAGGCCTCTCGGCAGGCATCTTTCTGGTGCTGCCTCCGTGCTCTTCCCATCACCTGGCGCTCGTGCTCCTGAATCTTCACGCGTGTACTCTGTGCATCCACCTCACGGGCTCCCTGAGAACGGAGACAGTGTGTCACGCCGGTCAGAATGCTCTTCTCTGTCCACTGAATAGTCCCACACAGAATCATTCCTCTGTGATTATTTATGCTTTGTTATGTAGGACTGGAATAAAGAAAAAGTGAATTTAGACATTACAGCCATCAGGTTGAAGCTTGGTAATTGCATTAGGGAATTAAATGAGAGCATTTGAGCTTCATGAGT
>NW_022335004.1:0-1739 GCF_002776525.5 Piliocolobus tephrosceles
TAAAAAAAAAAAAATAGAAGTAGGATCAGGAAAAAAAAAAGCAGTTTATTCGTATATATATATATATATATACATTAATTGAATTGTGCCAATATCATAAGTGATTTGTTTGAAATGAAATTTATATTGTTTTACAAGATTATTTCAAAAAAAAATGTGACATATAAGTACCTACAATATACAAATGCATACACTTATGTATAATATATATATTATATGTGCTTCGATTAAAAGTTTTGTCACAATGTGAATATCGTTTTATTTATCTATTTTTTTTTTATAAATAATTATTGAATATACATAAGGATACACATATATATCATATTACCGGTTTAACAGGGTTGAGGAATGGGAAAAAAATAATCCTAGGATTTTTTTTTTTTAACCTTATACATTTAATTGTTTGAAAATTGTATATATAAGACACTTATTATATGTTTTGAATAGCATATTAAGAAGATATTTTTGTATATTAAAAAAAAAAAAAAAAAAAAAAATGAAACAAATTACATACATGTGTAATTTACTTACTATGTATAAGTTACAAGCCTAAGTACATACGAGTATAGGTTTACAGGCATAAGTTACATACATATATGTAAACTACTTTTTGATTTAAATTATTAATAGATCATTGGTCCAAAATCTACTATGTTGTGCGTTTATTTAAAAAAAATAAAAATAAAAAAAATACATGAAACGAGACAGGAACAGAAATGTAATTATTTAAAATTTTTTAAAATAAAGAATATATTTGTATGTTTTTTCTTTTTTTGTACACTTTTCCATTTTTATCCAGTATAGAGAAAATTGAATAATATAAAATATTATACGTTAACACATATTGTTTTTTTTTTTTTTTTATATAACCATATTCTGCATAAAAAGAAATATGTCATCAATTTCCTTTAAAAAGTTTAACACGTGTACATATGTGTATTCTTAACACAAATATGCATGTATGTATATATATATATATATACATATGTATATGTACACATGAACTACTATTTATACTATTGTTATGTAGATCATATGTATGTAGATTATTTAGTTATCTATTTAGATTGTAAAATAAAATAAAAATAAAATTTAAAATTAGAAAAAAAAAAAAAAAATGATATAATGAAGCCAAGATTAAAACAATTAAAAATTACATACATGGGTGTATGTGTACTCTCATACGTATGTGAGCTTATACTTATGTTCATACTGATACATCATGTATGTATATGTACTTTTATGGTATTTATAATTATATTTTTTAAAAGAACAAATGTTTGTAAGCATTTTTTTCATCTTGCGTTGTTTATTTGTTGTAAAGATTGATAAATGCAAAAATTTAAAACTACCTCTTAACTGTTTTATGAACGTCCCATAATTGTGCTTTGCACATTTGAAGATCACTTATGCTCACAATCCTATTTTTAGAAAGAAAAAAACGAAATGGAAACATGTTTTGAATTCATATTATGTTAATATAATTATTTTATTTTATTTTTTTATTTTTTTATAAATCTTTTATAGAAAACTTTATATATATATATTTATTTAACATAACACATGCATATACTAAAATATAAAACGTTGCATATATACATAAGTATATGTAAAATCTGCACATTTAACATTAAGAAAAATCATTATTGTGTATTTCAAAATGTATATTTCATGTGTTAAAAGTATTCAAATAAAAAAAAAAAAAATGAAATAAAAATAACTGAAAAAAAAAAAAAAAA
>NW_022335005.1:0-1491 GCF_002776525.5 Piliocolobus tephrosceles
AAATTATAACAAACTGTCTCTCTGACCACAGTGCAATCAAACTAGAAGTCAGGACTAAGAAACTCAATCAAAACCGCTCAACTACATGGAAACTGAACAACCTGCTCCTGAATGACTACTGGCTACATAACGAAATGAAGGCAGAAATAAAGATGTTCTTTGAAACCAATGAGAACAAAGATACAACATACCAGAATCTCTGGGACACATTTAAAGCAGTGTGTAGAGGGAAATTTATAGCACTAAATGCCCACAAGAGAAAGCTGGAAAAATCTAAAATTGACACTCTAACATCATAATTAAAAGAACTGGAGAAGCAAGAGCAAACACATTCAAAAGCTAACAGAAGGCAAGAAATAACTAAGATCAGAGCAGAACTGAAGGAGATAGAGACACAAAAAACCCTCCAAAAAATCAATGAATCCAGGAGTTGGTTTTTTGAAAAAATCAACAAAATTGACAGACCGCTAGCAAGACTAATAAAGAAGAAAAGAGAGAAGAATCAAATAGATGCAATAAAAAATGATAAAGGGGATATCACCACCGACCCCACAGAAATACAAACTACCATCAGAGAATACTATAAACACCTCTACGTAAATCAACTAGAAAATCTAGAAGAAATGGATAATTTCCTGGACATTTACACTCTTCCAAGACTAAACCAGGAAGAAGTTGAATCTCTGAATAGACCAATAGCAGGCTCTAAAATTGAGGCAATAATTAATAGCCTACCAACCAAAAAAAGTCCAGGACCAGATGGATTCACAGCTGAATTCTACCAGAGGTACAAGGAGGAGCTGGTACCATTCCTTCTGAAACTATTCCAATCAATTGAAAAAGAGGGAATCCTCCCGAACTCATTTTATGAGGCCAACATCATCCTGATACCGAAGCCTGGCAGAGACACAACAAAAAAAGAGAATTTTAGACCAATCTCCCTGATGAACATCGATGCAAAAATCCTCAATAAAATACTGGCAAACTGGATTCAGCAGCACATCAAAAAGTTTATCCACCATGATCAAGTGGGCTTCATCCCTGGTATGCAAGGCTGGTTCAACATTCACAAATCAATAAACGTAATCCAGCATATAAACAGAACCAAAGACAAGAACCACATGATTATCTCAATAGATGCAGAAAAGGCTTTTGACAAAATTCAACAGCCCTTCATGCTAAAAACGCTCAATAATTCGGTATTGATGGAACATACCTCAAAATAATAAGAGCTATTTATGACAAACCCACAGCCAATATCATACTGAATGGGCAAAACCTGGAAAAGTTCCCTTTGAAAACTGGCACAAGACAGGGATGCCCTCTCTCACCACTCCTATTCAACATAGTGTCAGAAGTTCTGGCTAGGGCAATCAGGCAAGAGAAAGAAATCAAGGGTATCCAGTTAGGAAAAGAAGAAGTCAAATTGTCCCTGTTTGCAGATGACATGATTGTATATTTAGAAAACCCCATCGTCTCAGCCCAAAATCT